>NC_092335.1:655537142-655853571 GCF_046630445.1 Rutidosis leptorrhynchoides
CCGTTAAGCAACTACTAACAGATAACGTAAATGGACAAACTGATATCTAATGAGTTGATGTTAACATCCAGTTTCAATTCAAACACAAATACCTGGAGACATATATTGAGTCATAAATCAACTCCAATAGGGCCAGTATAGAAAGGAGATGATGTGAAATAACATTATCCACTTAAAGGATATGAATGTCCACATGGCACCACTTAATTGGTTACAATAACTGAGACTACTATTTTTTAGGGTTCGAAGAGGAATCCTCCCCAACGACAGTCACATTAGGTCCCCACTAGCGAGTAAAACCCCTGGTTATCGAGTAACCGGGCAATTGAGGCAACTTCTGATCACTCACGTACTTCAAGAAATACATATCCTCCAATAAATAAAAAAGTATCTGAAACTTCAGTTAGTTAACTGTTTATCATTAATAAAACAAGCTTTTTTTGTTTCCCCTCATTCAAATATATTTGTAGAGTGATAATGGCAAGCTGCAGCATGGCATCTGCTTGCAACTAAATTTTTGGTGATACCAAATTGTTGGGTTTATTAGTGGGTTTCCAATATGATGAAGCTTTAACCCAAAGTCTAAAGCCCAACAATTTAGGCCCAAATGGTTTGTTGACTTGGTCAAACATTTGAGGGCATTATTTTGAATTGTGTCCAGCTATCTTCAATTGATACGAGAGAGATAGATCAGATAGAGATCAAGAAAAAGAGTGAAAAACACATTTCCCATCTACAGTGACAGCAGGCCAGAAAAGAGACGATCCCCGGAGATCCGACCGTTGAATCTTCACGATATTTGGGCTGTGTCTTCCTGACATCAGTGCCAACATTTTCAACCGTTGAATTCGTCTAAAAAGGCCTGTAGCTCGTGATTTTGCTGCTGGAACAGAGGGCAGTTTATTGGTAGTGTTGTTCATCTTTTGTCTTTAATTTCTTCATATACTTGTTGATTATTGTTGTTCAAGAGTATGATGATGTTGTATACCTCTAGTTGAGCTAGAGAAGGATTATTGTATTGCTCTCTTGTTGATGATAGTGGAATTTAAGTGGTTTACGAGTCCCGTGGTTTTTACTCTCGATATTGAGAGGTTTTCCACGTAAAAAAAAGTCTCGTGTGTATTGTGTGTGCTTGATTATTTCGTATTTGCTGATTTGGGACAGAATTGGGGCTGATTTATGGTGATTGTGGTATACCTTATTTGTTAGTTTCTTCACGGGTTCATACGGGCCGTGAAAATGTTTATCAAATGGGTTTGTTTCCGTTTTGTAGATTGCCCGCTGTGACTATTTTCCCATCAAATTGGTATCAAGAGCTAGGTTATTTGATTTGACTTGTGTGAAAGATGGAAGCTAATACAAGTAAAATGATTAGTTTAAATGGTTCAAATTATCATGTTTGGAAAGGCAAGATGGAGGATCTTCTTTATGTGAAAGATTATTATTTGCCTGTTTTTACTGAGGATAAACCTGAGAAAAAATCTGATGCTCAATGGAAAATTTTGCATAGACAAGTATGTGGGTATATTCGGCAGTGGGTTGATGATAATGTTGTGAATCATATTACTGGGGAGACTGATGCTAAAGCCTTATGGAAAAAGCTTGAGCAGTTATATGAGCGAAAGAATGGGAATAACAAGTTGTTCTTAATTAAGCAGATGATGGCTTTGAAGTATCATGATGGGACTCCTATTACAGATCACCTAAACGCATATCAGGGTATTATAAATCAGCTTGCAGGTATGGGTATCAAGTTTGAGGATGAGATCCAGGGTCTCTGGTTACTTGGTACATTACCGGACTCTTGGGAGACTTTTAGGACATCTTTGTCCAACTCTGCACCGAATTGTACTATCACCATGGAATTGGCTAAGGGTAGTATTTTGAATGAAGAGATGAGAAGAAAGTCACAAGGTTCCTCTTCACAGTCAGATATCTTGGTCACAGAAACGCGGGGGAGAAGTCATAGTAGAGGTCAGGGTAAAAGAGGCAATCATCGTAGCAGCTCACGCAAAGGTAAATTTGATAATGTTGAGTGTTATAATTGTCATGAAAAGGGGCACACAAGGTGGTATTGTCCAAAATTGAAGAATGAGAAGAAAAAGGCATATGACAAGAATAAACAAAAGAAAAGTGATGGTGGTGATGATGATAAGGTTGAAGTTAACGCTATCACAGATGAGTTCTTTGTTTGTATTGATTATGATATGATCAATCTTACTCATGATGACACGAGTTGGATTGTTGATAGTGGTGCTACATGTCATGTTGCAATTTGTAGAGATCACTTCTCATCTTACACTCCAGGTGACTATGGATTTGCTAGGATGGGTAATGCCGGGTTATCAAAGATCATTGGTATTGGATATGTTTGTTTGAAATTTGACACGGGAATGGAGTTAGTTTTGCGTAATGTAAAACATGTTCCGGATATGAGACTTAATGTTATTTCAACGGGCATTCTTGATGATGATGGTTATTATAACGGTTTTGGTAATGGTATTTGGAAACTAACTCTTGGTTCTATGATAGTGGGAAGAGGCAAGAAAGACTCAAGATTATACATCACGCGTCCGAAGATCATCCAGAACATTGTTAACGTAGTGGACAATGTTGATTCTACTGAGTTGTGGCATAAAAGACTTGGCCACATGAGTGAAAAGGGGATGTCTATCTTGTTCAAGAAGAATGTGTTGTCGGGTGTTAGTGGTATTGATTTGAGTAAGTGTTCTCACTGTTTGGCAGGGAAACAGACCAGAGTTGTGTTTAAGAGTCATTCTTCTTTTCGAATGGAGAACGTACTTGATCTAGTTCATTCGGATGTTTGTGGGCCTATGAAGACTAGAACACTTGGTGGATGTTCCTACTTTGTTACATTCATTGATGATCATTCCAGGAAGGTGTGGGTTTACACCTTAAAGTCAAAAGATCAAGTATTTGAGAAGTTTAAGGAATTTCATGAACTAGTTGAAAGGCAAACGGGGAAGAAACTCAAGTGTATTCGGACTGATAATGGCGGTGAATACATTGGCAGATTTGATGCTTACTGTAAGGAGAATGGTATTCGGCATCAAAAGACTCCACCAAAGACACCTCAGTTGAATGGCTTAGCAGAGAGGATGAACAGAACTTTGGTTGAGAGAGTTAGATGTTTGCTTTCACATGCAGGGTTGTCCGATTCCTTTTGGGGTGAGGCTTTAAATACAGCAGTTCATATTATTAATCTAACCCCTTGTGTTCCTTTGCGTTTTGATGTTCCTAACAGGGTTTGGAGCGGCAAAGATGTTTCTTACCATCATTTACGAGTTTTTGGATGTAAAGCTTTTGTTCATGTTCCCAAAGATGAGAGGTCAAAGCTTGATATGAAGACTAAGCCATGTGTATTCCTCGGCTATGTTGAAGATGATTTTGGGTACAGGTTATATGATCCAGTTCAGAAGAAACTTGTACGAAGTCGAGATGTTGTTTTTACAGAAGATCAGATGTTAAAAGATGTTGAGAAGACAGATTCAGTTCCTCAACCTAGTACTGATCTTGTTGATTAGGATCCAGTTACTCCACAACATGTTGGAGATGATGTTCAGAATGATGAACATGGTACTGATGTTGGTGATGCTCCGGAGCAGGTAGAGATTCCAGTACCAGATATTCCTTCATTTGTCCCACTTAGGCGGTCTACTCGAGTCATCCTTCTGTTAGATATTCTGCTGATGAGTATGTATTACTCACTGATGGGGGAGAGCCAGAGTGTTATTCAGAAGCAATGAAAGATGAGCATAAGAAAGAGTGGGGTGAAGCTATGCAAGATGAGATGAATTCTTTGTATGAGAACAATACTTATGACCTGGTGATGTTACCTAAAGGCAAAAGAGCTTTGAGAAACAAATGGGTATTCAAAGTGAAGACAGATGAGCTTACTTCACAACCAAGGTACAAAGATAGGTTAGTCGTTAAAGGATTCAACCAGAAAAAGGGTATTGATTTTGATGAGATTTTCTCTCCGGTCGTGAAGATGGGATCTATTCGAGTGGTTCTTGGGTTAGCTGCTAGTCTTGATCTTGAGGTTGAACAGATGGATGTCAAGACTGCTTTTCTTCACGGTGATTTGGATAAGGAAATCTACATGATGCAACCTGAAGGTTTTCGGGTTAAGGGTAAAGAAGATTATGTTTGTAGACTTCAGAAAAGTCTATATGGGTTGAAGCAAGCACCTAGACAGTGGTATAAGAAGTTTGAGTCGGTTATAGGAAAGCAAGGCTACCGAAAGACAACTTCAGATCATTGTGTTTTCTTTCAGAGGTTTGGTGATGATGATTTCATCATATTGTTGTTATACGTTGATGATATGTTAATTGTTGGTAAAAATATTAAAAGAATTGCGCAGTTGAAGCGAGAATTGAGCAAGTCTTTTGCTATGAAAGACTTAGGGCCAGCAAAACAGATTCTTGGCATTCGTATTTCTAGAGATAGAGGTGCTAAGACGTTACATATATCACAAGAGCAATACATTGAAAAGGTGCTTAGTAGATTCAACATGGAGAATGCTAAAGTGGTTAGTTCCCCTCTTACTAACAACTTTAAGCTAACAGATAGAGATTGCCCTACTTCAAAGGAGGATGTTGAGGAGATGGATAAAGTTCCATATGCTTCAGTGGTTGGTAGCTTAATGTATGCTATGGTGTGTACTAGGCCTGATATTGCACATGCGGTAGGTGTTGTTAGTCGGTTTATGTCAAATCCGGGTAAGAAGCATTGGGAAGCAGTTAAATGGATTATGAGATACTTACGAGGTACTTCAAAGTTGGGTATCACATTTGAAAATGGAAAGCCGATGCTTGTTGGTTATACAGACTCAGATATGGCAGGAAACAAAGATAACATGAAATCCACTTCTGGATATTTGATGACTTTCGCAGGGGGAGCAGTTTCATGGCAATCAAGGTTACAAAAGTGTGTTGCATTGTCTACAACCGAGGCTGAGTATATGGCAGCAACAGAAGCGTGCAAAGAACTACTGTGGATGAAAAGATTTCTACAAGACCTTGGGTTTAAGCAATCACGATATGTGGTTCTTTGTGATAATGAGAGTGCGATTCAGTTGGCTAGAAATTCTATGTATCATAAGCGGACAAAACATATAGATGTGCGGTATCATTGGATTAGAGAACGTCTTGAAGATGGTTCGTTTGAACTTGATAAAGTTCACTCCGATGATAATGGTTCCGACATGTTTACAAAGGCTTTAGCAAGTGTGAAGCTCAAGGTATGTTGCTCGATCGCCGGGATGGCGAACTCTTCCTCATAATTGGAAAGGGGGAGATTTGTTGGGTTTATTAGTGGGTTTCTAATATGATGAAGCTTTAACCCAAAGTCTAAAGCCCAACAATTTAGGCCCAAATGGTTTGTTGACTTGGTCAAACATTTGAGGGCATTATTTTGAATTGTGTCCAGCTATCTTCAATTGATACGAGAGAGATAGATCAGATAGAGATCAAGAAAAAGAGTGAAAAACACATTTCCCGTCTACAGTGACAGCAGGCCAGAAAAGAGACGATCTCCGGAGATCCGACCGTTGAATCTTCACGATATTTGGGCTGTGTCTTCCTGATATCAGTGCCAACATTTTCAACCGTTGAATTCGTCTAAAAAGGCCTGTAGCTCGTGATTTTGCTGCTGGAACAGAGGACAGTTTATTGGTAGTGTTGTTCATCTTTTGTCTTTAATTTCTTCATATACTTGTTGATTATTGTTGTTCAAGAGTATGATGATGTTGTATACCTCTAGTTGAGCTAGAGAATGATTATTGTATTGCTCTCTTGTTGATGATAGTGGAATTTAAGTGGCTTACGAGTCCCGTGGTTTTTACTCTCGATATTGAGAGGTTTTTCATGTAAAAAACAGTCTCGTGTGTATTGTGTGTGCTTGATTATTTCGTATTTGCTGATTTATGACAGAATTGGGGCTGATTTGTGGTGATTGTGGTATACCTTATTTGTTAGTTTCCTCACGGGTTCATACGGGTCGGGAAATGTTTGTCAAACGGGTTTGTTTCCGTTTTGTAGATTGCCCGTTGTGACTATTTTCCCATCACAAATGTGACACCTAACCCAAACACAATAAAGTGCACCGTGGTTATGTTTGATGGCAACGGAGACAGAAGCCAGGACCACCACAGAATATTGTCCGCTTTGGGAGCCACCAGCGACTCAACTGCCCTCACGGGTTTAAAACGCGTCCTGTGAGGAAGAGGTATCAAGCCACATATATGGGCCTTTGTTTTTGCATCTCCAACCGATGTGGGAAAGGGGTGAAGGTCACCCCAACAATCCCCCCCCCCCCCCCCAACATCGGTGTGGTAACCCCGGCTCTGATACCAGTTGATGGCAACGGAGACAGAAGCCAGGACCACCACAGAATATTGTCCGCTTTGGGAACAGCAAGCCACCAGCGACTCAACTGTCCTCACGGGTTTAAAACACGTCCTGTGAGGAAGAGGTATCAAGCCACATATATGGGCCTTTGTTTTTGCCTCTCCAACCGATGTGGGAAAGGGGTGAAGGTCACCCCAACAATGTTTTCTTCACAGGCCAAAAAAAGTTCTAGACTTGTTGTAATTTGTGAAGGCTGCTTATGAGGGAGCACCACCATCCACCGGCACCGACGTCGCGTCTACTAAAGATGCTGCACCTAAGCCACCTCCAATTGGACCCGAGAGAGGAACCCAGGTATAATGCAGTAAGAGATGGGTGCATTAGTGTTTTAATATATCATTTAAAATATAAATTTAATTTAATAACAAATTTTTGAAACTGTCTGATGCAAGGCAACTTCAATTTATAGTATGATGTTATTTAATATTAATAGAGTGTGCGTTGAGTATTGGAGCAAGAAATAATTTTTATTTTTTATTTTTTTTGGGCAAAAAATGTAATATATTAAAAAGCTACCAATTCATCACAATGATGAAAGAGCCTAAAAGATACAAGAAAAAAAGAGCCGAAAAGATACAAGAAAAACTAAAAGTGTTGTATACATGCCTAACACTTGAAACATACTACCAATCTAACTTCACATTCTAAACAACACCACCACTATACAAAGGTGTACAACTAAGACAATGCAACTACTAGCGTGCACACTAAAGGCTTGAAAAGATTAAAGTTCACTGATTAAGATTCACGGGAACCCATAAAGTTACGAGACCAAACAACTACCAAAATTTCGAGTCTATTTGTCTTCAAAACCAAAATGTAAAGAGAACCTTGATAGATACGACTGATTTAGCGTAGCCTACGTCAGTGGCGGAAGCGGAATTTTTTTTCACTAGGGCGAATTTTTTTTAAAAGCATAACAATTTATTTTGTGTAACAAGAAAATTTTGGGGCAAAATTTAGAGGTTTTTAGGCGGAATTTGGAGGTTTGAGGGTAAATTTTGGAGGGTTTGGAGCAAAATTTAGAGGTTTGAGGGCAAAATATAGAAGTTTTGGGACAAAATATGAAGACTTTGGGGAAAAAAAAATTCCACCAGAACAAAATCGAAAAATCCAAAATATTTACACTGAAAACTTCAAATCCACCGAGGACGGTTGCCCCCTCTGTCCCCATTAATTTTCGCCCCTGCCTACGTACCTGTATGATCCGGATACAACCTCAAAACCATTCACCTTAAAATTCATTCATCTACTAAATTTGAAACCACATACACCTAAACTCACTGTACGTCACCATTCAAGATCACATATAATAATCATATATATTTATTTGAGAAGAGCTTTATGAAACCTCCTAAAGCCAAGGTTCTCTTTTCGGGGTTTAAGTTGCGCGTGAGGCGAAATTATATAGTATCATTCTATTTTAGTTTATGTTACAGCACAAGGCAAAAATAGCCGCCTAGTGATTGGGGCTTTGATTTGCTAACATTAGACCTCATTTTCATACTTCACTAGTAATATATTTTAGTAATATACCTTGAAGTGACCAAGGAAAAAGGTCGAAAATGATTACTGGATAATCCGATTAGGCCATATATATCCAAGTAAAACCTACTTTCCATCCACCATAACCGTCCTATATCTGGCAAAAGAGATGAGTTGGATAATTGGTTAGAATTAGTAATATTTCAAACTCACTATTTGTCCCAATTATAGCAATTAATGTATTCATCAAACATGAAAAACACATTTTTTCCAATTTCCGGTGATATTAAACTTGTTCAATACAACAATTATAAAGGAGGTTGTATGCACTAAAGATACACTTTGTCCAATTTTCAAGCCAGCCGAAAGTATTTGATCAATTTGATCCGTCCCCTTTCAGTTACGCAGCTTACCTGATACACGAGAAAAGCTTAACCCGAATTGGCCTATTAATTATTAAGTTCAAATTGTCACTTCAAATCAAATAAGCACTATTCAGTAGAAAGAACACGAAGTTACTATCAACGTAATTTAGACATGCAAACGGGCCGAGTGTAACTGGTTAATTACCTCCAGCAAACATGCCTGCAAGAGTATACAGTTAACGGATTTGTGTTTGCATATCAATGTTCATGCAGTATAATAGTATGTGTAGGATCCCAAGACTCCGTATCCAGTTGTTTTGAGATTCAACAAAGTGAACGACGCAAATGCATCAACAAACAACTAGTGCCTAATTTAGTGGTATAGTGAGTGCTATACAAAATCAAATGAGAAATGATTTATGAAAGTGGTATGCATTAAAAATACATGTCTGTTATAATATATAAATATATATATATAAATGGATAGTCAATTATTGATACACAAAAGTAATATTATTGTATTACCTAAACTTGTGATATTTTTGCTATAAATAGCCATGAATGCAAGCATTAAACTGGCACCATTTCTCACACTTACAAAGTGTTTCTTTCTTTCTCTCCATTATCATCTTTGTTCTTACACTTCATTATTAGTATTCTTAATCAAGAATCAAATCACTAAAGGTAGTTATAAGCCTACTGAATTATAACATCAAGAATCAAACCACTAAAGGTAGTTATAAGCCTACTGAATTATAACACGTTATCAGCACGATAATCTTAATACTAATTATGGTTGGCTCTGCCACCTAAATGATATATGGTCGGTTATACCACCTGAATAATATATGGTCGACACTGTCGTCTAATTATCATTTATGTTACTAACATTTATATTTCAATTATCTAACATTTATATGGCCGACACTGTCGCCTAATTATCATTTATGTTACTAACATTTATATTTCTATTATCTAACATTTATATGGCCGACACTGTCGCCTAATTATCATTTATGTTTACTAATATTTATATTTATGTTATATAACATTTATTAATGATTGCTTACATATGGTCGACACTGTCACCTACTTATCATTTATGTTATATTAAATTTATGTTTAATGTTTATATACTTATGAATATAAAGTGACTATAATTTATCATGTTGTTTGTTTTAATAGAAAATGTCGAATCTGGAAAAGCTTAAATTTACTCCTTTAGAATCAACTGGAAACAACTACATGCCATGGGTTATAAAAGTAAAAATGCATCTTAAATCAATGGGCATTCTTGAAGCCATAAATGAAAACAACACTTGTTCTGAAAAAGAACAAGCAACGGCATGTTGCTTTATTCATCAACATATTGATGAATGCTTACAAAATAATTATGTGACTGTAGAAGATCCCCATGTTTTATGGGAAGGTCTCAAAAGCAGATTCAATAATCAAAGAGAAATTTTACTTCCAGCTGCTATGGAACAATGGAGAACATTAAGGTTCCAAGACTTTAAGAAAGTAAATGAATATAGCTCAGCTCTGTATAATACATGTTCACAACTTAAATTTTGTGGACATGAAATAAGTGATGCAGACATGATGGAGAAAACTTTCTCCACAATGAATGCTGCAAACATCACAGTGCAAAGAAATTTGAGAATGCTAAAGTTCAAAACATATCCTGAACTTAATTCATATCTCTTAGTTGCAGAGCAAAATGATGAGCTATTAATGAAAAATCAGCAATCCCGTCCTACTGGTACACTTGCAATCCCTGAAGCAAATACTGCAAATAATTATAAACAGGGACAAGGACGCGGGCAAGGTCGTGGTTATAATAACCATCACCATCATCATGCCAAAAGCCATAACTATGGTAGAAACCATCCTTATGGTAATGGTAATGGGCGAGGACGTGGTCGTGGTCGTGGCCGTGGTGGTCAAAGAAATAATAATCCACGAAAATATAAATATCAACCACAAAACAAGCCCACTAAACAAGATGTTGAAGAAAATTCTTCTAAAAATTCTGAAGAATCTTGCTACAGATGTGGTAGAATGGGCCACTGGGCTAATACTTGCCGAACATCTAAACATCTTGTTAAGATGTATCAGGATTCGCTGAAAGATAAAGAAAAGGAAGTAAACTTTGTGGATAACGTCAATCCAACAGTCACTGAGAAACCATCTGATTTATATGAAGATTTCTTGAATGTTTAAGTTGTGTGTCTTTCGAAAAATAAACGATTTAATATCGTCTGTCTTTGTCATTATGTTTGCTAAATGTTTCAGTACTATCTATTTGCGTTTAAAATATTGTGTAATATTAATGTACTCACTATTTATTTCTTATATATGAAGTTCAATATGAATTTTGCTGGAATACAACATCAATCAAGTGGTGGAGATCTCTGTATAGCAGACAGTGGAACTACACACACTATACTTAAATCCGAGAAATATTTTATTGATCTAAAACCAACGGAAGGAACTATACATACAATATCAGGACCTGCTAACTTGATAAAAGGGATAGGAAAGGCAAATTTCATACTACCAAATGGTACAAAATTTTTAATAAATGATGCCTTATTTTCTCCCAAGTCAAGCAGAAATTTATTGAGTTTCTCCGACATATACCTTAACGGGTATGATTATCAGTCAGTGACAACAGAAAATGAGAAATATTTAAGTATCACTGACAAGAGTCATGTGGTTGAAAAACTGCCAAGACTTAGTTCTGGATTACATTATACACATATAAATGTACCAGAAATACATATGGTAGTTAACGAAAAATATATTGATCCTGGTGTATTCAGTTTATGGCATAACAGATTAGGCCATCCAGGATCAACAATGATGAAAAGGATTATTGAATGTACTCATGGACATCCACTAAAGGATAGAAAAATCCATCATGATACAATGGTTCCATGTACATCTTGCTCTCTTGGAAAATTGATAACTAGACCCTCACCACTTAAGGTTGAGAAAGAATCACCAATGTTTCTTGAAAGAATTCAAGGTGATATATGTGGACCAATTCATCCACCATGTGGACCATTTAGATATTTCATGGTTCTAATAGACGCATCTAGCAGATGGTCTCATGTTTGTCTGTTATCAAGCCGTAATGTGGCATTTGCAAAATTTCTTGCCCAAATTATTAAATTGAGAGCTCATTTTCCTGATTACACCATTAAAAGGGTGAGACTTGATAATGCTGGTGAATTTACATCTCAAGCATTTAATGACTATTGCATGTCTATAGGAATTGTTGTTGAACATTCTGTTGCTCATGTGCATACACAAAATGGTTTAGCCGAGTCATTGATTAAACGTTTACAGTTAATCGCTAGACCATTGATAATGAGAACAAAACTCCCTGTATCTATATGGGGTCATGCAATTTTACATGCTGCTGCATTGATTCGCATCAGACCAAGTGCAAGTCATAAATATTCCCCCCTACAACTTGCTTTTGGTCAAGAGCCAAATATTTCCCATCTTAGAACATTTGGTTGTGCAGTGTATGTTCCAATTGCGACACCACAACGTACAAAAATGGGTCCTCAAAGGAGGTTGGGAATATATGTTGGATATGAAACATCTTCAATATTAAGGTATATTGAACCTATGACAGGTGACGTTTTTACAGCACGTTTTGCTGATTGTCATTTTAATGAAACATTGTTCCCTAGATTAGGGGGAGAAATGAAAAATAAAGAAAATGATGTTTCATGGTGTGAACCTCAATTAAAGTATCTTGATCCTCGCACAAAAGAATGCGAGACAGAAGTTCAAAAGATAATGCATATACAAGAACTTGCAAATCAATTGCCTGATGCATTTACAGATACAAAAACGGTGACAAAATCATATATACCAGCAGTAAATACTCCAGCTCGAATTGAAATTCCAAAAGCTGGAAATAACGTCACTCATGAATCTTTGCCACGTCAGAAACGTGGAAGACCAATTGGTTCAAAGGATAAAAATCCTCAAAAAATAAAATCAGCTGATAATGAAGTAAAAGAAAGTGTTCAAGAAGAACCACAAATCAGTACTCCTACTGCAGAGGAGATTGATGATGTCAATACAGAAATTGCAATCAATTATGCATATTCAAAAATATTATGGAACCGAAATGAAATGAAAAATCTTGATGAGAAATTTTCATTTAATATTGCATATGACATCATGAATAATGATGATGATCCAGAACCAACATCTATGGTTGAATGTCAAAATAGACATGATTGGGCTCAATGGAAAGAAGCAATACGAGCTGAATTAGAATCACTCAATAAAAGAAAAGTTTTCGGATCCATCATTCTCACTCCTAAAGATGTGAAACCTGTAGGATACAGATGGATTTTTGTCCGAAAAAGAAATGAGAAAAATGAAGTTACAAGGTATAAAGCTAGACTTGTAGCTCAAGGTTTTTCTCAAAGACCGGGAATTGATTATGAAGAAACTTATTCCCCTGTTATGGATGCAATTACTTTTAGGTACTTAATCAGCCTGGCAGTTTCTAAAAATTTAGAAATGCATCTCATGGATGTTGTGACTGCTTACCTATATGGATCACTTGATAGTGATATATATATGAAGATACCTGAAGGATTTAAGGTACCAGAAGCATCAAATGCAAAACCCAAAGAAATGTATTCGATTAAATTACAAAGATCTTTATATGGGTTAAAACAATCGGGACGTATGTGGTATAACCGATTAAGTGATTACTTGATAAGCAAAGGGTATACAAATAACCTTACTTGCCCTTGTGTTTTCATTAAGAAAACAACATCCGGATATGTGATCATAGCTGTTTATGTTGATGATCTTAACATCATAGGTACAAATAAAGAGATCTATGAAGCCATTCAACTTCTAAAGAAAGAATTTGAAATGAAAGATCTCGGAAAAACCAAGTATTGCCTTGGTTTACAAATTGAGCATATGCCTAATGGTTTACTTGTACATCAAACAACATATACTGAAAAGATTTTGAAATGTTTCAATATGGACAAGGCAAAACCATTAAGTACTCCTATGGTTGTTAGATCACTCAATGTTGAAACTGATCCATTTCGTCCATGTGAAGATCATGAAGATATTCTTGGACCAGAAGTAACATATCTTAGTGCAATTGGAGCTCTTATGTATCTTACAAATTGTACAAGACCTGACATTTCTTTTGCAGTTAATTTGTTGGCAAGGTTCAGCTCTGCTCCTACCAAAAGACACTGGAATGGGATCAAACACATATTTCGATACCTTCGAGGAACTACTGATTTAGGATTATTTTATTCTAACGAATCAAAACAAGATTTGGTTGGTTATGCTGATGCAGGTTATTTATCTGATCCACATAAAGCTAAATCTCAAACTGGATATGTATTCCTAAATGGAGGTACTGCAATATCATGGCGTTCTCAAAAACAAACACTTGTTGCTACATCATCAAATCATGCCGAAGTGATTGCATTACATGAAGCTACTCGTGAATGTTTTTGGTTGAGATCAATGACACAAATCATTACTGATTCTTGTGGACTAGAACGCGATAAAAGTCCAACAATTATCTATGAAGATAATGCAGCTTGCATAGCACAGATGAAAGAAGGGTATATCAAAAGTGACCGAACCAAACACATACCTCCTAGATTCTTCTCATACACTCAAAATCTCATTAAGGACAACGAGATTGAAATGAGATATGTTCAATCCAGCAAAAACTCTGCTGATCTTTTCACGAAAGCACTTCCAACTGCTATTTTCAGAACACACGTTCATAACATTGGCATGAGACATGTTCAAAAGATGTAACAACCGAAGCGATGTCTACTTGAGGGGGAGTCAACTCCATGCTGCACTCTTTTTCCCTTAGCTAAAGTTTTTCCCACTGGGTTTTCTTTAGCAAGGTTTTTAACGAGGCAGTAACTTACAGTTGATCTTCAACAAACAAAATTGCTATCCAAGGGGGAGTGTTATAATATATAAATATATATATATAAATGGATAGTCAATTATTGATACACAAAAGTAATATTATTGTATTACCTAAACTTGTGATATTTTTGCTATAAATAGCCATGAATGCAAGCATTAAACTGGCACCATTTCTCACACTTACAAAGTGTTTCTTTCTTTCTCTCCATTATCATCTTTGTTCTTACACTTCATTATTAGTATTCTTAATCAAGAATCAAATCACTAAAGGTAGTTATAAGCCTACTGAATTATAACATCAAGAATCAAACCACTAAAGGTAGTTATAAGCCTACTGAATTATAACAATGTCCAGCTAAAAGATAAACATTAACTAGTTCTAGTTAGTTCTAGTTAAATTTAAACTATATCCACCCTTCTGGCCAGCTACTTTCCCCCACATAATAACACGGCCCATGACCATTCCCTTAGCCCAACAGAATGGTCCGCTTCTTACACCCAAATTGCTAGCCTTGTCCACTTCTATTAAATAAACAATTATGATAATATATAAATATATATATATAAATGGATAGTCAATTATTGATACACAAAAGTAATATTATTGTATTACCTAAACTTGTGATATTTTTGCTATAAATAGCCATGAATGCAAGCATTAAACTTGCACCATTTCTCACACTTACAAAGTGTTTCTTTCTTTCTCTCCATTATCATCTTTGTTCTTACACTTCCTTATTAGTATTCTTAATCAAGAATCAAATCACTAAAGGTAGTTATAAGCCTACTGAATTATAACATCAAGAATCAAACCACTAAAGGTAGTTATAAGCCTACTGAATTATAACACGTTATCAGCACGATAATCTTAATACTAATTATGGTTGGCTCTGCCACCTAAATGATATATGGTCGGTTATACCACCTGAATAATATATGGTCGACACTGTCGTCTAATTATCATTTATGTTACTAACATTTATATTTCAATTATCTAACATTTATATGGCCGACACTGTCGCCTAATTATCATTTATGTTACTAACATTTATATTTCTATTATCTAACATTTATATGGCCGACACTGTCGCCTAATTATCATTTATGTTTACTAATATTTATATTTATGTTATATAACATTTATTAATGATTGCTTACATATGGTCGACACTGTCACCTACTTATCATTTATGTTATATTAAATTTATGTTTAATGTTTATATACTTATGAATATAAAGTGACTATAATTTATCATGTTGTTTGTTTTAATAGAAAATGTCGAATCTGGAAAAGCTTAAATTTACTCCTTTAGAATCAACTGAAAACAACTACATGCCATGGGTTATAAAAGTAAAAATGCATCTTAAATCAATGGGCATTCTTGAAGCCATAAATGAAAACAACACTTGTTCTGAAAAAGAACAAGCAACGGCATGTTGCTTTATTCATCAACATATTGATGAATGCTTACAAAATAATTATGTGACTGTAGAAGATCCCCATGTTTTATGGGAAGGTCTCAAAAGCAGATTCAATAATCAAAGAGAAATTTTACTTCCAGCTGCTATGGAACAATGGAGAACATTAAGGTTCCAAGACTTTAAGAAAGTAAATGAATATAGCTCAGCTCTGTATAATACATGTTCACAACTTAAATTTTGTGGACATGAAATAAGTGATGCAGACATGATGGAGAAAACTTTCTCCACAATGAATGCTGCAAACATCACAGTGCAAAGAAATTTGAGAATGCTAAAGTTCAAAACATATCCTGAACTTAATTCATATCTCTTAGTTGCAGAGCAAAATGATGAGCTATTAATGAAAAATCAGCAATCCCGTCCTACTGGTACACTTGCAATCCCTGAAGCAAATACTGCAAATAATTATAAACAGGGACAAGGACGCGGGCAAGGTCGTGGTTATAATAACCATCACCATCATCATGCCAAAAGCCATAACTATGGTAGAAACCATCCTTATGGTAATGGTAATGGGCGAGGACGTGGTCGTGGTCGTGGCCGTGGTGGTCAAAGAAATAATAATCCACGAAAATATAAATATCAACCACAAAACAAGCCCACTAAACAAGATGTTGAAGAAAATTCTTCTAAAAATTCTGAAGAATCTTGCTACAGATGTGGTAGAATGGGCCACTGGGCTAATACTTGCCGAACATCTAAACATCTTGTTAAGATGTATCAGGATTCGCTGAAAGATAAAGAAAAGGAAGTAAACTTTGTGGATAACGTCAATCCAACAGTCACTGAGAAACCATCTGATTTATATGAAGATTTCTTGAATGTTTAAGTTGTGTGTCTTTCGAAAAATAAACGATTTAATATCGTCTGTCTTTGTCATTATGTTTGCTAAATGTTTCAGTACTATCTATTTGCGTTTAAAATATTGTGTAATATTAATGTACTCACTATTTATTTCTTATATATGAAGTTCAATATGAATTTTGCTGGAATACAACATCAATCAAGTGGTGGAGATCTCTGTATAGCAGACAGTGGAACTACACACACTATACTTAAATCCGAGAAATATTTTATTGATCTAAAACCAACGGAAGGAACTATACATACAATATCAGGACCTGCTAACTTGATAAAAGGGATAGGAAAGGCAAATTTCATACTACCAAATGGTACAAAATTTTTAATAAATGATGCCTTATTTTCTCCCAAGTCAAGCAGAAATTTATTGAGTTTCTCCGACATATACCTTAACGGGTATGATTATCAGTCAGTGACAACAGAAAATGAGAAATATTTAAGTATCACTGACAAGAGTCATGTGGTTGAAAAACTGCCAAGACTTAGTTCTGGATTACATTATACACATATAAATGTACCAGAAATACATATGGTAGTTAACGAAAAATATATTGATCCTGGTGTATTCAGTTTATGGCATAACAGATTAGGCCATCCAGGATCAACAATGATGAAAAGGATTATTGAATGTACTCATGGACATCCACTAAAGGATAGAAAAATCCATCATGATACAATGGTTCCATGTACATCTTGCTCTCTTGGAAAATTGATAACTAGACCCTCACCACTTAAGGTTGAGAAAGAATCACCAATGTTTCTTGAAAGAATTCAAGGTGATATATGTGGACCAATTCATCCACCATGTGGACCATTTAGATATTTCATGGTTCTAATAGACGCATCTAGCAGATGGTCTCATGTTTGTCTGTTATCAAGCCGTAATGTGGCATTTGCAAAATTTCTTGCCCAAATTATTAAATTGAGAGCTCATTTTCCTGATTACACCATTAAAAGGGTGAGACTTGATAATGCTGGTGAATTTACATCTCAAGCATTTAATGACTATTGCATGTCTATAGGAATTGTTGTTGAACATTCTGTTGCTCATGTGCATACACAAAATGGTTTAGCCGAGTCATTGATTAAACGTTTACAGTTAATCGCTAGACCATTGATAATGAGAACAAAACTCCCTGTATCTATATGGGGTCATGCAATTTTACATGCTGCTGCATTGATTCGCATCAGACCAAGTGCAAGTCATAAATATTCCCCCCTACAACTTGCTTTTGGTCAAGAGCCAAATATTTCCCATCTTAGAACATTTGGTTGTGCAGTGTATGTTCCAATTGCGACACCACAACGTACAAAAATGGGTCCTCAAAGGAGGTTGGGAATATATGTTGGATATGAAACATCTTCAATATTAAGGTATATTGAACCTATGACAGGTGACGTTTTTACAGCACGTTTTGCTGATTGTCATTTTAATGAAACATTGTTCCCTAGATTAGGGGGAGAAATGAAAAATAAAGAAAATGATGTTTCATGGTGTGAACCTCAATTAAAGTATCTTGATCCTCGCACAAAAGAATGCGAGACAGAAGTTCAAAAGATAATGCATATACAAGAACTTGCAAATCAATTGCCTGATGCATTTACAGATACAAAAACGGTGACAAAATCATATATACCAGCAGTAAATACTCCAGCTCGAATTGAAATTCCAAAAGCTGGAAATAACGTCACTCATGAATCTTTGCCACGTCAGAAACGTGGAAGACCAATTGGTTCAAAGGATAAAAATCCTCGAAAAATAAAATCAGCTGATAATGAAGTAAAAGAAAGTGTTCAAGAAGAACCACAAATCAGTACTCCTACTGCAGAGGAGATTGATGATGTCAATACAGAAATTGCAATCAATTATGCATATTCAAAAATATTATGGAACCGAAATGAAATGAAAAATCTTGATGAGAAATTTTAATTTAATATTGCATATGACATCATGAATAATGATGATGATCCAGAACCAACATCTATGGTTGAATGTCAAAATAGACATGATTGGGTTCAATGGAAAGAAGCAATACGAGCTGAATTAGAATCACTCAATAAAAGAAAAGTTTTCGGATCCATCATTCTCACTCCTAAAGATGTGAAACTTGTAGGATACAGATGGATTTTTGTCCGAAAAAGAAATGAGAAAAATGAAGTTACAAGGTATAAAGCTAGACTTGTAGCTCAAGGTTTTTCTCAAAGACCGGGAATTGATTATGAAGAAACTTATTCCCCTGTTATGGATGCAATTACTTTTAGGTACTTAATCAGCCTGGCAGTTTCTAAAAATTTAGAAATGCATCTCATGGATGTTGTGACTGCTTACCTATATGGATCACTTGATAGTGATATATATATGAAGATACCTGAAGGATTTAAGGTACCAGAAGCATCAAATGCAAAACCCAAAGAAATGTATTCGATTAAATTACAAAGATCTTTATATGGGTTAAAACAATCGGGACGTATGTGGTATAACCGATTAAGTGATTACTTGATAAGCAAAGGGTATACAAATAACCTTACTTGCCCTTGTGTTTTCATTAAGAAAACAACATCCGGATATGTGATCATAGCTGTTTATGTTGATGATCTTAACATCATAGGTACAAATAAAGAGATCTATGAAGCCATTCAACTTCTAAAGAAAGAATTTGAAATGAAAGATCTCGGAAAAACCAAGTATTGCCTTGGTTTACAAATTGAGCATATGCCTAATGGTTTACTTGTACATCAAACAACATATACTGAAAAGATTTTGAAACGTTTCAATATGGACAAGGCAAAACCATTAAGTACTCCTATGGTTGTTAGATCACTCAATGTTGAAACTGATCCATTTCGTCCATGTGAAGATCATGAAGATATTCTTGGACCAGAAGTACCATATCTTAGTGCAATTGGAGCTCTTATGTATCTTACAAATTGTACAAGACCTGACATTTCTTTTGCAGTTAATTTGTTGGCAAGGTTCAGCTCTGCTCCTACCAAAAGACACTGGAATGGGATCAAACACATATTTCGATACCTTCGAGGAACTACTGATTTAGGATTATTTTATTCTAACGAATCAAAACAAGATTTGGTTGATTATGCTGATGCAGGTTATTTATCTGATCCACATAAAGCTAAATCTCAAACTGGATATGTATTCCTAAATGGAGGTACTGCAATATCATGGCGTTCTCAAAAACAAACACTTATTGCTACATCATCAAATCATGCCGAAGTGATTGCATTACATGAAGCTACTCGTGAATGTTTTTGGTTGAGATCAATGACACAAATCATTACTGATTCTTGTGGACTAGAACGCGATAAAAGTCCAACAATTATCTATGAAGATAATGCAGCTTGCATAGCACAGATGAAAGAAGGGTATATCAAAAGTGACCGAACCAAACACATACCTCCTAGATTCTTCTCATACACTCAAAATCTCATTAAGGACAACGAGATTGAAATGAGATATGTTCAATCCAGCAAAAACTCTGCTGATCTTTTCACGAAAGCACTTCCAACTGCTATTTTCAGAACACACGTTCATAACATTGGCATGAGACATGTTCAAAAGATGTAACAACCGAAGCGATGTCTACTTGAGGGGGAGTCAACTCCATGCTGCACTCTTTTTCCCTTAGCTAAAGTTTTTCCCACTGGGTTTTCTTTAGCAAGGTTTTTAACGAGGCAGTAACTTACAGTTGATCTTCAACAAACAAAATTGCTATCCAAGGGGGAGTGTTATAATATATAAATATATATATATATAAATGGATAGTCAATTATTGATACACAAAAGTAATATTATTGTATTACCTAAACTTGTGATATTTTTGCTATAAATAGCCATGAATGCAAGCATTAAACTGGCACCATTTCTCACACTTACAAAGTGTTTCTTTCTTTCTCTCCATTATCATCTTTGTTCTTACACTTCATTATTAGTATTCTTAATCAAGAATCAAATCACTAAAGGTAGTTATAAGCCTACTGAATTATAACATCAAGAATCAAACCACTAAAGGTAGTTATAAGCCTACTGAATTATAACAATGTCCAGCTAAAAGATAAACATTAACTAGTTCTAGTTAGTTCTAGTTAAATTTAAACTATATCCACCCTTCTGGCCAGCTACTTTCCCCCACATAATAACACGGCCCATGACCATTCCCTTAGCCCAACAGAATGGTCCGCTTCTTACACCCAAATTGCTAGCCTTGTCCACTTCTATTAAATAAACAATTATGATCCAAATACTTGCCCAAATAATCTTGGAGCCCAACTTTAAAAAACCCATTAACATCTCCATGGAATTTTGCATCACAGATGTTCGAACATTAAAAATTTAGAACATGTATCCGTTTTGGTTTCTTTCATCATCATATCATATGACGAAAGTTTCCGGTTCTAATATAGTTTCCATCTTTCTGATCATTTGTTGCCAAAAGCATCATGAAAAATTATGTTGTTGCAGGAAAATAAAACTGATACGATGCTGTTTCTTTCATCATTATATCATATGACCAAAGTTTCCGGTTCTAATATATTCCTTCTTTCTGATCATTTGTTGCCAAAAGCATCACGGAAAAGTATGTTGTTGCGGGAAAATAAAAAATGATACGATGCTATGTTTAAGTAAATACTGTCATTGGTTATCTTCCTTCCACTATGTAGTTTCTTTTGATACAGTTAATTTAAAAGTACAATACAATTATCAGATGACAAAAGGTGCGTACATATTGGACACGAATTATAAAATTATTAAAGCATGAAATCACAAGTTTTCATCAAGGGACAACATCCATTAAAAAAAAAGAGGTTAAACTATCATATTCATTGTCATCATTATCATTATTTGACCATTGACCAAAGAAATAATACAATAATAATTAATACTACGTAATTACTATTACTATAATAATAATAATGGGGGCAACTCCCTTTGTTATTGCCTATGTAGTTCAATTCTTTTCTACACATGCTAATAATTAGTCCATCAAGAATGCTAATAATCTCCCAACAAACATAGGTGTTGTTTGTTTTCCTGTATGCAGACTTTATTATGTCTTATGACTGTAATGACCCGGGAATTTCCGACCAAATTTAAACTTGAATCTTATATGGTTTCGACACGATAAGCAAAGTCCGTAATGCTGAGTCTCGAAAATTTTGGAACTATGTTCATATAACCAATTGACCTTCGACTATTTCCGACGATTCACGAACAATTACGTATAACAAATATGTAATATATATATATATATATATATATATATATATATATATATATATATATATATATATGAAATTTTCTGAATTAACAAAATACAAAATAATTAAGCTATTGTTTAAAAAAAAAATTATATATATATATATATATATATATATATATATATATATATATATATATATATATAAATTCCATATATATATTTATATGAAACTCGATACGTATAAATTATTATAGGTAATATTATTATTAGCACTATTAATAATATTGTTATCATGAATATTAAACTTATTAAAATTATCATCTTTATGATTTCAAGTATCATTAGTAGTTATTATTATTGTTAACATATTTATTATTACAGTTAGAATTTCTAATATTAATATCATTATCATTAATTTTATTATTGTTATTATTGTTTACATAATTATGATTATTATTTATATTATTATTAATTATTATTATTAATGTATTTATTAATTATTAATATTAATAATATAATTTATAATTACAAGATCTCACGAAATCTGTTGATATCAACATCAAACTTTTATTTTGTGTTCCCTAATTCGATTATTACATAGAAGAATACAAAATCTCTTAAAGATCGTATTCAATCTTTAAGTCTTTATTTATTTTCTCCTGTTCTTGATTGAGAAACATCGACATCACAATTCATTATATCATCCACCCATTTTACAACTAATGAGTATCAATTAATCAACTACTACCACTATCATATTATACTTAATTCATCTATTATTTTTGTTTCCCACTTCATCACCTAATTCGGCTCATTCTACTCTTCTTATTCTGTGTATAACGAAACACCCATGAACATCTATCAACCTCTCATTCATGAACCGCCATTAATTACTACAACTGCTTCATAAATGTTTCTATAGTCACTCAAATCATCAAGTTGCAACTTGATTCACCATCACCACCATCGACATAACCACATCATCAGCCAACACCTTCTTTCCATTTTTCAAATTGAAAACCTGCAAAAACACTTATTTTTACTGTCTCACAGCTGCAACTCAATATCACAAAACCAACTAGAATCAAACAACATAAAAACTCAATTATACAGTAAAGCATAACACTCATATAAAGTTCAACTTCCAATTCATAACATGAGAATGTATACATGTAAATATTCTTTACACTGGATTAGATATCGATAAAGATTTAGATATAACTATAAAACCCATCACCTGTATTGTTTCTGTCCGAGAACAACAGCCACAATAGCTGCTAAATTGCTGCTGTACTCACTATCAATAATCACCACTACTTCACCACCTCCATAAACTATTGAATCATCTTGCTATCTTCTGTTACTCGTTCTATTCCTGAATAAATCATCAAACAAAAACCATAAACAGATGTTGGGACAGGCAGCCATCAACAAATCAACTCCTACCTTATTTGTTCTGTTTTCTATCAACAAGCTGCTCCCTGTATCATTGTGGACTGCTACTTCTGCATACAACTATGTTATTACCACCAAGCCATCACGATAACCGTTTCTGTCCAGGTATTTCTCAAAAAGTCAATAGGTTATCGACATCCATATTATCCATATTAGATCATAAAACCCATCAAATACCCAAATCAAACCCAACAAGAATACCATTAAATTGTTACTCTAGTTCGATTCAAACAAAAGCACTGAATAGATAAAAAGGTTTAAGAAATTAGTGGAATATTGAAGAATCGATTAATTACCTGATATATGGAGGAACCAATTACCTATTTGATCGATTGAATGTTACTATAACCATCACTTCCCAATTTTGAATGATAACCAGATTCCTGTTCCGGCTATTGTCGAAGATTAAAAACCCCAAATTGAGACTATGATTATTTGATACTGTGAATTATTGGTGAACAAACGATCTAAGATACATCGGAAATTATGCTTGATCGATTGATCTGTTGATGAAGTAAAGAATTCCTAAATCGTGATGCTTTTTCTCTGCGTTACACTTCTGTTACTCGATCCCCTTTTGATAATCAAAACTGAAACGTATACGGGGTACTAAATAACCGGGTAACCCGATTTATGCACTGGGCTTGGACTTAACTTGTCTATTGGGCCAAAGTGTAATTAGATGATGATGATGATAAATAAATAAATACGTATAAATGAAGAAGAAAAAGGAAACAGTCGCGAGTTACATATATTATGAAGCAAATAACATCAGCTAAACAAAACAGATCAGCTGGTTTATTGGGTGTTGGTGTTGTTCGAGAGGTCACGGGTTCGAGTCCCGTCTGCAACATTCTTTTTACTCCAAGCTTTTAAAGGGTATACCATGTTAATTTTTTATTATTATTATTATTATTATTATTATTATTATTATTATTATTATTATTATTATTATTATTATTATTATTATTGTTGTTGTTGTTGTTGTTGTTGATACTAATTCTTTGTATTATTATTATTAATGTAATGACAAGTAATGTTATCATTAACTTTAATATTATGATTATCATTAACATAATTATCATTATCATTATCATTATCATTATTACTAGTATTATATTATTAAGTATTACTATTAATAGGCTTATAAATATTATCATCATTGATAAAAATTATCATTTTAGTATTGTCCTTAAGTAATATTGTTATTATCGTTATTAATATTATTATTAACTTTATCATATTATTATAGGTATTATTAATAATATTTCCAAATTTATCATTTTAAGTATTATTATCACTATTATGATTATGATTATTATTATTATTATTATCATTTAATAAATATTAGAACTTCTATTATTAACATATGTATATTATTAGTATTAATATCATAACTAGTATTAACTATAAAATTAATATTTTTATATATATCATTATTATTATCACTAATAGTATTATTAACATTATTATTTTTCATAGAAAACTAAAGTATTATAATTATTACCATATTTAATATTATCTTAATATTATTATAATTACTATTTTCATTAGTGAATAAATGATATATAATTATGTATAAATATATTAATATGTATAACGTAACAAAATTTATATAATAGGAAACATATACATAACATTAATATAAATATGTTATAACTAATAATTTCACATAAATATAATTGTTTGATTACAATTACACATTTTAATTTATATACAAATGATATAGGTTCGTGAATCCGAGGCCAACCCTGCATTGTTCAATATAGTCATATGTATTTTTACTACAAAATACATTAGGTGAGTTTCATTTGCCTTTTTACCCTTTATATTTTTGGGCTGAGAATACATGCGCAATTTTTTTATAATTGTTTTATGAAATAGACACAAGTAATCGAAATTACATTCTATGGTTGAATGATCGAAACTGAATATGCCCCTTTTAGTCTGGTAATCTAAGAATTAGGGAACAGACACCCTAATTGACGCGAACTCTAAAGATAGATCTATCGGGCCCAACAAGCCCCATCCAAAGTACCGGATGCTTTAGTACTTCGAAATTTATATCATGTCCAAAAGAGGATCTCGGAATGATGGGGATATTCTTATATGCATATTGTGAATGTCGGTTACCAGGTGTTCAATCCATATGAATGATATTTTTGTCTCTATGCATGGGACGTATGTTTATGAGAAATGGAAATACGAAATCTTGTGGTCTATTAAAATTATGAAATGATTATTTATGTTAAACTAATGAACTCACCAACCTTTTGGTTGACACTTGAAAGCATGTTTATTCTCAGGTACGAAAGAAATTGGAGTCATTCATGGCATATTTCAAAAGACGTTGCATTCGAGTCATCGAGTTCATCAAGATTATTATTATGTCAGTTATAGTTGGATATATTCTGAAATGGTATGCATGCCGTCAATTTTTGTTGTAAAGAAAGATTGTCTTTTAAAATTGAATGCAATGTTTGTAAAATGTATCATATAGAGGTCAAATACCTCGCGATGTAACCAACTGTTGTGAATCGTTTATAATCGATATGTACTTCGTCCGGATGGATTAGGACGGGTCCTTTCAGTTGGTATCAGAGCGGTGGTCTTAGCGAACCAGGTCTGCATTAGTGTGTCTAATTGATAAGTCATTAGGATGCTTTAGTGAGTCTGGACTTCGACCGTGTCTACATGTCAAAAGTTTTGCTTATCATTTCGTGTCGAAAATTTACCTGCTTATCATTCTTAGAGAATCAAATGCTTATCATTCTTAGTCTAGACACATCTTACTGCATTGACTGCATGAATAGTGTATAGACAAAATTCATATCTTAGCGTATCTGTTACTGAAAACTTTGCCTGACAGCTTCCGTAGATTCCTCCGTAATTTATGGGATTTTAGTATTATATATGCATATGTAAATTATGTATTGCAGGGTACTAATCTACATCCTATAATCTATTTCTTATCGAAAATTCTTCGTCTGATCGTACGAGATGAATCCCTCAACCAGTTCGAGTCCCTCAGAATTCGATAGCTATCCCGATAGTTATTCCGACAGTTATTCCGATATGGAAACATACTTGAGCTCCGAAAGCAGTATAACCAGAATGAATTAACCAATCATCCATTCCCAATTCATCTGATGGGTTCGTAGTCGACTTAATCAATGGAGACGCATAGAAGACGATCCCTTCCACCAACCGAATTCACCGATTGGCGAAGAACCTGAAGCACTTACCGGCTAACCTATCTGAAACACCATTTTCAACCTCATTTCCAGGGTAGCTCATCACGATTATATTCTATCCACAATTCTAAACCTTATTCATTCGTTCGTTCCGACCGATAATCATCCCGGAGTAATATAAGTCAACGAGTTTCGCGCCCGAGTTGAAGCCTTGGAAAATATGGTGCAAAACGTACCAGCTTCAGCAACATCAACAGCATCAACAGTACCACCAGCAGCAACATAAACCATCAACAATCCATGCCTCAACATCTCATTTTGTACATCGATTATAATCATCAATCTACGTATCGTTCTACATCAATTATCTTCGTTCTTTATGACAGTTATGTAATCTCTAAAGTCTTAGAGATTATTTATTCTAGCTCAAACCGAAAAGCAAATGAGATTAATATCATATTAACTCATTAAATCCATGATTACATCTGAAGAGAATATATACGTAAGTATATTTTCATAAATATTGTAACTAAAAATTCTTTTGTACAAACAATTAATGGTGAAAATATTTTAACGGGTAGGTAATACCCGAGAAATATTTAGATTTTACATTAATAAGATACACTGTACATTCTTCGAATCTGATTCAACAGTCATTTACTATCCTACTTACATCCACCGATATACAAATCCATTCATCACAGAATAACCATATTCATACAATTTCATATTGGGATTTTGATTTATCAGAATCCAACAAGTGGCATAATGAAGAAAACATTTGACAAAATAAAATTTGTTAGAAACAAACAAATTAACTATGAGAAATTTTATTAAGAATCCACGTTAACTGTTCCTAGTTAATTGTTCCTAGCTAACTGATTACATTTTAGTTATCGCAATTTACATTCTCGCAATATTATTTATCGTCATTTAATTTCTGTTATTTACTTTACGCACTTTATTTATAGTCGTTTAATTTCTGTATTTACTTTACGCACTTTAAATATCGGGACACGTATACAAGGTTTTGACATATCATATCGACGCATCTATATATATTATTTGGAATAACCATAGACACTCTATATGCAGTAATACGGGAGTTAGCTATACAGGGTTGAGGTTGATTCTACAATAATATATATAGTTAGAGTTGTGATCGAGTCTGAGACGTATACGGGTCACGATACGTATTAATTAATTAGAATATTATATATTAATCTATATATGAATTATCGGACTGTTAATTGTGGACCATCGACTGTGGACTAATAAAATTGGACAATCAAAATGAATTAAAATATTGATTAAAACATATGAAACTAAACATTTCTTCAAGTTTGCCACTTGATTTCATCTTAAATCCCATTTGTATCTTGATGATTACAATCTGCGTTCAAACCTTTCATTATTCTTGAAAACACCTCAATCGATAGGATGAATCAACCGCACTTTATCTACGGAAGGAAAGATTTATGCATATAGTTATGCACCTGAGAAACTCTCGACAACTGAGTAAAATTTTAACACGTAGCCGCATTAGATCCTTTGGCATTTATTAGCAAAAATAATTTTGCGATCCCTTTTCAAAGTAGCCAATTTTGTCACAGCTCCAGCAAGTCAACTTCGACTTTTCATTCGAAGTAACCTTACTATAATCCTGATATATATACGATTACCCTTTTGATACCGGAGAATTCTTTTATATTCCACCATATTACCAGCAAACGTACCAGCAACCTCGTTGCTTCTTGGCTTAGATCTCTGTAACAACCCGTCCTAATCCTCCTGGACGAAGTCATCATCATCTGGCCCCATTGTGAGGTACTGACCTAAATATGCCATGAATGACTCCAAATAATATCTTTAAATTGAGCAAATACACAGCGGAAGACTTAATTCGTACCTGAAAATAAACATGCTTAAAAGTGTCAACCAAAAGGTTGGTGAGTTCATAGATTTATCATAACAATCTTTTTAATATATTAATAGTCCACAAGATTTCATAATTATAAACATAATACACTCGCAAGTGTATGTAAAGCATTCTAAGTGGTTGAGCACTTGGTAACCATACTTAACATTTAATCACGTCGCATATTCCCTTTATTATGAAATCTCACTACACCGTACCAAGTGTAGTCACCGAAACGAAGTACTGTGCAACCGTTGAATACTGGTCGTCCAGTCCGGTTGGGGTTGTCAGGCCCGATAGATCTATCAACAGGATTCGCGTTTACAACACCCATGTAAATAGTAGTTACCAAGCTACAGGGAAGTATGCCAGTGGTACAACTCAACGTAGAATATATTTTAAGTACTTGTGTCTATTTCGTAAAGCATTCATAAAAGAAGCGCATGTATTCTCAGCCCAAAATATATATTGCAAAAGCAATTAAAAAGGGAGCAAATGAAACTCACATATTGTATTTTATAGTAAAAATACATATGGCGAAACTGAACAATTGCAGGGTTGACCTCGGATTCGCGAACCTATTATTCAATCAGGTATATTAATACATGTAATGAAAATCGAACAAATATATATATTATTAATGTAATTATTTGTTATTTTATATCATGTGTTTTATTATTAATAACTTGGTTTGATATATTTATCTTTATATAGCCGATTAATATTTATTACAAAATTATTAATATGGTTAGATTTTATGTCATAATATATTTTTGTATAGAAAATCTTCATTTGATATATTAATAGTGATAATAATAATAATGATAAAAAAATACTAATTATGATAAAAATTGTGGTAATTCTAATAATAATAATGATAATTTTAATGTTAATGATAAAGATAATACTAATAATAATAATATTTGTAATAATAATACAAATAATGTTTAATGATAATGCTAATAATTATGATATAATTTTGTTAATAATAATAAATAACCTAGTAATAATAATAATAATAATAATAATAATAATAATAATAATAATAATAATAATAATAATAATAAAATAATTATGAAATAGGTATACCCTTTCAAAAAGCATCCTAAAAAGGAATTATCGCATACAAGACTCGAACCCGTGACCTCCCGCTCATATCACAACACTCCTAGCCATCCCTCCATCCCTACTTTTCTATTTTAATTCGACACTTAATCAGCTATACTCGTTCTTCAGCTCAGGTCCACAAGCAATTTAAATAATAATAATAATAATAATAATAATAATAATAATAATAATAATAATAATAATAATAATAATAATAATAATAATAAAATAATTATGAAATAGGTATACCCTTTCAAAAAGCATCCTAAAAAGGAATTGTCGCATACAAGACCCGAACCCGTGACCTCCCGCTCATATCACAACACTCCTAGCCATCCCTCCATCCTTACTTTTCTATTTTAATTCGACACTTAATCAGCTATACTCGTTCTTCATCTCAGGTCCACAAGCAATTTAAGGGCCCAACAAAACACTTGGATCTCGGCCCATTCTAACCCTCAACTCCTACTAAACTCGACCCAACAAAAGTTAAACTATTTTGGCCAAATCAACAAACAAATTTTTCCCAAGCCCAATCAATAACACAAAACCCAATTGTATTTTGTTATGTTCTGTAAACCATAACAATTTTTAACAATAATCTTATAAATAATTGAACTTAAAAGAATCCTAAGTGTGTGGGATTCTATATCCCTTTTTCTTTTCACAGCCGACAACCACATCCCAACACACACAAAAAATCGGTGGAGGTCTTTATTGGGTTTACGATGAATACAAGAGGAAACAACAAAGAAAGCAGGCACAGGATCGACATAAAATCAAGATCTCATTCTTCCATTATTCATCTTCTTCATTCATTGTCTCTTTCGTGACCTCATCATCATGTTGTTAATAGGGAACAATAACATCGAAAATAACGTGATTTGTGGTGGTGGTTTTGATGGTGTTGGTGCTTGATATAATTAAGAAAAACAGAAAGTAATACAGTAGTTGCAGGGACTGTTTTCGCATCGCATCACTTTATCATATATCATTTATCATCACTCTTTTCCATCATCGTCCTCGAGATATAATTACAGAAAATGTAGCAATAGCAGCTGTAATTCGTGGGTTGCAAGTGAGAGAGAAGAGAGAGAAGAGAAGGTGGTAGTTTGGTTTTGCAGCTGAGACAGAAACAGTTAAACTAGGTTGTAAATGGTGGAGTTGATTTTTAGTTGTGAAACAGAAATATCTCGCAGCAACAATTGAGAAAGAGAGAAAGAAAATCATAGAGAGAGAAGAAGGAGGTGGGTGATGGGTGCGGTTGAGCCGTGGTGAAGGAAGTTCATGGTGGTTATGGTGTCGTTGGTTGTGGTTTAGGGTGATGATAAGTTTCTATGTTTCTCGATTGTGATTCAAGTAAAATAGGAAAATGAATGACAAAATATTAAGATAGTGATGGTAGAAGTTAAATAGATTTTGTTGGTGATGATGGTTATTTGGATGGTGGACGTGGGGTTATAGTGATGATCAAAGGTGAGTATGGTGTTTGTGATGATTGATGATGGTTAGAGATGGCCCCGGTGGTGACTTCACAATGGTGGAATGGTGGATGGAAGGTTGTTGTATGATGAAAGGTAATATATGTTTTCGGTGATGATAGTGATGATGGTCACGATGGTTGATCTGAGACATGAGATTGTTGGTCATTGAGTTTATGAAATTCTTTCTCAACATAATTTCAATTCAATAAGGTTGGTGTTATAAAAGAGTTGGAATTAGACACAGAATCACGAGTAAACAGAAGCAAGAAGAAAGAGACAGAAAATAAAAATTTATTAAAATATAAACTGATGCTGATAGATCCATACGTGTTTATATATCTGTATATGTAGCTATAATTATATCCGTATATATAACTATATTTATATATGTATCTAAATTTATATTTCAGTATTTTATATATCTCAATACCTGTATATGTATTTATATATATGTATTTCGCATATGTATATCTATTTACATAATTCCGTATATAATCTGTAAATTTTGTTAATTACAAGTTTAAATATATTAATATAATAATAAAATTTTTGATAAAGGATCTAGTAATGCTAAAGGATAATGTTAATACTAACTTTAATGCTAATTTAATTAATAATAATAATTATAATAATCTTATTAATGATGCAAATAATAATACTAGTTTTAATAATCTTAATATTATTAATATAATATTAGTAATGATTATAGTGTGATAATTTATAAATCAAATTTCATTTTTATATAATAATATCATTAATATCGATTTTTATATTTTAACATTTTTATTTTAATGTAATTCATACAAATATATCTATATATACATATAAATTCATAATAATATCGTATACATGTTTATATCTATTCATTTTAATCGTACATAGTTATTCTGTTTTACATTTTTAATTCTAAATAATTTAAATGTATTTTATTTATGCAAAGTAATATATATACTCTCATATTTAATTTTATATATACAGAGAGTAGTTGTCAAAAGTAGTCAAAGGTTAAATGACTTCATGTAAACTGTTCCAAAATTTTGAGACTCAACATTACAGACTTTCTTCATATCGTGTCAAAAATATTAAATCGTATCGAGAGTTTGGTTTAAAATTAGTCTAAATTTTCCGGGTCGTTACAGTACCCACCCGTTAAAGAAATTTCGTCCTCGAAATTTAAGTGAGGTCGTCATGGCTAACAATAAAAATGTTTTTATGACGAATATGAGTTGATAAATAAAGTTTTATCATTATGGATTAATATAGATAAAACAATTCGATTACTCGAAGCGTACGAATGAAGCTATCATAAATGAGTGAAATGGGAAAATAAAGATTTGTCCTCACTTTTGATGTAGACATGGTTAATTTCCGAAATTCAAGGAATTTAAAGAAATCTTCTAATCAGAAAGAAAATGTAATCGCACGATTTATTAGCAGATTGTCGGAGTTACGGAAGAACAGAAATATCAAGGAAATATTTCCGTGATATGCTTAGAAATTAAGTAGAATGAAAGAGTCGTGTAACATGGCACATGATGATGGTATGAACTGTGATTCATCATTTTCCATTAGAAACTCAGCATGATTTACTGTAATATAATCACGTTGGCCAAGTGTCATTATATTATACTAATCCATGCATCAGTTTCCAAGACTTCTCCACAATTCATTCATAATTTATACTTAAATTTTTCAGAAGTTTTCAATTTAATGGAATACAGATAACACGAAGAGGTAGAAAATTTTCGGACGAGAATAGTTATGAAAATATCCCCAGAAATATCGAAGATATTTATGATGATATTTTGGAATTTCTAAGTTCGAAGGTTGATGAAGAAAAATTTTCCGCAAGATTTTAACATGACTTCGGAGTAAGATATTCTCTAAAGATTTTGGCGGATCCAGTATTACCTGGATTCTTTAAATATAGGGTTTAGTCCTTGTATTTATCCTTGGTCTCCTTCATGGTGTGCTCAATCCAATTTTCAGTACCAAATTTTCTATCGAGCGTTCCTAACACTTCCTCTTTTATCATCAACTTTTGGCCATTAAAACCATCTACAACATACTACTTCGTCAGCATTTTCAAAGTTAACGGAGCTTGGTCATCGGTTATCAAATCCGAGGTGGTTTCAGGAGAATTGTGTTTTTAGATGATTAAACGCTGATGGTTATATGGTGGAATATAAAAAGTTCTCTGGTAACGATGAGGAAAGCCAATCGTATATCTCAAAGTTATAATAAGACTTATTCAAAGGAAAGGTCGAAGTTACTCTGTGGGAGCTGTGACAAAATTGGCTAATTTGAAAGGGAATTACAAAGTTATTTTGGGTAATAATAATGCCAGAGGAATTAGCACAGTTACGTGTTAAACGTTTACTCAGTTTCCGAGGATTTTTCAAGTGCATAACTATATGCATTAATCTTTTCTTCCGTAGATGAAGTGCGGCTGGTTCATCCTCTCAATCGAGGTGTTTTCAAGAATTATGAAAGATTTGAACGCAGATTGGAATCGTCAAAATACAAATGAGGTTTAAAATGAAATCTAGTGGCAAACTCGAAGAATTGTTTAGTTTCATATGTTATAATCAATATTGTAATTCATTTTAATTGTCCAAAGTTAGCAGTCCAATAGTCCAATTGTCCAATTGTCCAATAGTACAATGCATTCATATATAATTTAATATATAATATTCGAATTAATTAATACGTATCATGACCCGTGTACCGGTCTCAGTATTGATCACAACTCAAACCATATATATATTTTGGAATCAACCTCAACCCTGTATAGTCAACTCTAACATTCACATATAGAGTGTCTATGGTTGTTCCGAAATATATATATAGATGGGTCGATATGATAGGTCGAAACCTTGTATACGTGTCCCGTTATTTAAAGTGCGTAAAATAAATAAATATATATCATGACCCGTGTACAACGTATTGTCTCAGAATTAATCCGACGTATTGTGTACATGTGTCCCGATTTAAAGTGCGTAAAAGTAAATAACAAAAATTAAATAAAATTGCGAGAATGTAAATTGCGATAAATAAAATGTAACCAGTTAGCTAGGAACAGTTAGCTGGAACAGTTAGCGTGGATCCTTAACAAAATTTCAATTAGTTAATTCGTTTGTTTCTATCAAATTTTATTCTGTCCAATGTTTTTCTTCATTATGCCACTTGTTGGATTATGATAAGTCAAAATCCAAATATGAAATTGAATGAAAATGGTTATTCTGTGGTGAACGGATACGTATATCGGTGGATGTAAGTAGGATAGTAAATGACTGTCGAATCAGATTTGAAGATTGTACAGTGTAACTTATTAATGTGAAATCTAAATATTCCTCGGGTATTACCTACCCGTTAAAATATTTTCATCATTAATAGTTTGTACGAAAGAATTTTTAATTACAATCTTTATGAAAATATAGTTGCATGTATATTTTCTTCAGATGTAATCATGGATTTAATGAGTCAATAAGATATTAAACTCATTTGCTTTATCGCTAGAACTAGATTACATAATCTCCAAAACTTTAGAAATTACATAATTGTCATGTCGAGCGAAGATAATCGATGTAGAACGATAAGTAGAACGAAGATCATCGATGTAGAACGATATGTAGAACAAAGATAAAGTAGATAGAACGATATGTAGAACGATGATTATGCTCGAGGTACAGAATGAGATGTTGAGGCATGTGATGTTGAAACTTAGGTTGTTGGTGTCGGTGATGCTGCTGGTGCTGGTAAGCTTTGCACCATATCCTCCAAATCCACTACTCGAGCGCGAAACTCGTTAACTTCTTCTATTACTTCGGAATGATTGCCAGTCGAAACGAGCGGATGAATAAGGTTTAGAACTTTAGATAGAATATAATCGTGACGAGATACTCTGGAAATGAGAGAGAAAATGGTATCTCGAACAGGTTCGCCGGTAAGTGATTCAGGTTCTTCGCCGAGGGTGAATAAGGTTGATGGAAAGGATTACCTTCTTCTCGTCTCCATTGATTAAGTTTACTTTGAATCCATCAGATGAATTGCGGGATGGCTGTTTGATTGATTCATTATGGTGACGCTGCTTCTAGGGCTGGAGTGGGACTCCATATCGGAATTCGAGGGACTTGCACTTGTTGTGAGTTCCATTGCGTACGATTGAATAAAAGATTTTTTGATATGAAATGATTTTCGGATATCGGATGATATTCTAATTATATAGAATACCTATACATAGTACAGAAGATCCCGTAGATTACGAAGGGATTTAAGGAAACGTGTCAGATAAAGTTTACAGTAACAGATACACTAAGATATGAATTAGCAGATACGCTAAGATATGAATTTATCTGTACACTATCTATCAAATAAGTGCAGGAAGTCGTGTCTAGACTTAGGAATGATAAGCAGGTAATTTTCCACTAGGAATGACAAACAATACTTATAATATACAGCTAAGGTCGAAGTCCAGACTTGCTAATGCATCCTAACAACTATTAGTCAGACACACTAATGCAAGACCTGGTTTGCTAAGACCACCGCTCTGATACCACATGTAACAACCCGTCCTAATCCTCCTGGACGAAGTCATCATCATCTGGTCCCATTGTGAGGTACTGACCTAAATATGCCATGAATGACTCCAAATAATATCTTTCAATTGAGCAAATACACAGCGGATGACTTAATTCGTACCTGAGAATAAACATGCTTAAAAGTGTCAACCAAAAGGTTGGTGAGTTTATAGGTTTATCATAACAATCTTTTTAATATATTAATAGTCCATAAGATTTCATAATTATAAACATAATACACTCGCAAGTGTACGTAAAGCATTCTAAGTGGTTGAGCACTTGGTAACCATACTTAACATTTAATCACGTCGCATATTCCCTTTATTATGAAATCTCACTACACCGTACCAAGTGTAGTCACCGAAATGAAGTACTGTGCAACCGTTGAATACTGGTCGTCCAGTCCGGTTGGGGTTGTCAGGCCCGATAGATCTATCAACAGGATTCGCGTTTACAACACCCATGTAAATAGTAGTTACCAAGCTACAGGGAAGTATGCCAGTGGTACAACTCAACGTAGAATATATTTTAAGTACTGAAAATCGAACAAATATATATATTATTAATGTAATTATTTGTTATTTTATATCATGTGTTTTATTATTAATAACTTGGTTTGATATATTTATCTTTATATAGCCGATTAATATTTATTACAAAATTATTAATATGGTTAGATTTTATGTCATAATATATTTTTGTATAGAAAATCTTCATTTGTTATATTAATAGTGATAATAATAATAATGATAAAAAATACTAATTATGATAAAAATTGTGGTAATTCTAATAATAATAATGATAATTTTAATGTTAATGATAAAGATAATACTAATAATAATAATATTTGTAATAATAATACAAATAATTTGTAATGATAATGCTAATAATTATGATATAATTTTGTTAATAATAATAAATAACCTAGTAATAATAATAATAATAATAATAATAATAATAATAATAATAATAATAATAATAATAATAATAATAAAATAATTATGAAATCGGTATACCCTTTCAAAAAGCATCCTAAAAAGGAATTGTCGCATACAAGACTCGAACCCGTGACCTCCCGCTCATATCACAACACTCCTAGCCATCCCTCCATCCCTACTTTTCTATTTTAATTCGACACTTAATCAGCTATACTCGTTCTTCAGCTCAGGTCCACAAGCAATTTAAGGGCCCAACAAAACACTTGGATCTCGGCCCATTCTAACCCTTAACTCCTACTAAACTCAGCCCAACAGAAGTTAAACTATTTTGGCCAAATCAACAAACAAATTTTTCCCAAGCCCAATCAATAACACAAAACCCAATTGTATTTTGTTATGTTCTATAAACCATAACAATTTTTAACAATAATCTTATAAATAATTGAACTTAAAAGAATCCTAAGGGTGTGGGATTCTATATCCCTTTTTCTTTTCACAGCCGACAACCACATCCCAACACAAAAAAAAATCGGTGGAGGTCTTTATTGGGTTTACGATGAATACAAGAGGAAACAGCAAAGAACGCAGGCACAGGATCGACATAAAATCAAGATCTCATTCTTCCATTATTCATCTTCTTCATTCATTGTCTCTTTCGTGACCTCATCATCATGTTGTTAATAGGGAACAATAACATCGAAAATAACGTGATTTGTGGTGGTGGTTTTGATGGTGTTGGTGCTTGATATAATTAAGAAAAACAGAAAGTAATACAGTAGTTGCAGGGACTGTTTTCGCATCGCATCACTTTATCATATATCATTTATCATCACTCTTTTCCATCATCGTCCTCGAGATATAATTACAGAAAACGTAGCAATAGCGGCTGTAATTTGTGGGTTGCAAGTGAGAGAGAGAAGAGAGAGAAGAGAAGGTGGTAGTTTGGTTTTGCAGCTGAGACAGAAACAGTTAAACTAGGTTGTAAATGGTGGAGTTGATTTTTAGTTGTGAAACAGAAATATCTCACAGCAACAATTGAGAAAGAGAGAAAGAAAATCATAGAGAGAGAAGAAGGAGGTGGGTGATGGGTGCGGTTGAGCTGTGGTGAAGGAAGTTCATGGTGGTTATGGTGTCGTTGGTTGTGGTTTAGGGTGATGATAAGTTGCTATGTTTCTCGATTGTGATTCAAGTAAAATAGGAAAATGAATGACAAAATATTAAGATAGTGATGGTAGAAGTTAAATAGATTTTGTTGGTGATGATGGTTATTCGGATGGTGGACGTGGGGTTATAGTGATGATCAAAGGTGAGTATGGTGTTTGTGATGATTGATGATGGTTAGAGATGGCCCCGGTGGTGACTTCACAATGGTGGAATGGTGGATGGAAGGTTGTTGTATGATGAAAGGTAATATATGTTTTCGGTGATGATAGTGATGATGGTCACGATGGTTGATCTGAGACATGAGATTGTTGGTCATTGAGTTTATGAAATTCTTTCTCAACATAATTTCAATTCAATAAGGTTGGTGTTATAAAAGAGTTGGAATTAGACACAGAATCACGAGTAAACAGAAGCAAGAAGAAAGAGACAGAAAAGAAAAATCTATTAAAATATAAACTGATGCTGATAGATCCATACGTGTTTATATATCTGTATATGTAGCTATAATTATATCCGTATATATAACTATATTTATATATGTATCTAAATTTATATTTCAGTATTTTATATATCTCAATACCTGTATATGTATTTATATATATGTATTTCGCATATGTATATCTATTTACATAATTCCGTATATAATCTGTAAATTTTGTTAATTACAAGTTTAAATATATTAATATAATAATAAAATTTTTGATAAAGGATCTAGTAATGCTAAAGGATAATGTTAATACTAACTTTAATGCTAATTTAATTAATAATTAATAATAATAATTATAATAATCTTATTAATGATGCAAATAATAATACTAGTTTTAATAATCTTAATATTATTAATATAATATTAGTAATGATTATAGTGTGATAATTTATATATCAAATTTCATTTTTATATAATAATATCATTAATATCGATTTTTAGATTTTAACATTTTTATTTTAATGTAATTCATACAAATACATCTATATATACATATAAATTCATAATAATATCGTATACATGTTTATATCTATTCATTTTAATCGTACATAGTTATTCTGTTTTACATTTTTAATTTTAAATAATTAAAGTGTATTTTATTTATGCAAAGTAATATATATACTCTCATATTTAATTTTATATATACAGAGAGTAGTTGTCGAAAGTAGTCAAAGGTTAAATGACTTCATGTAAACTGTTCCAAAATTTCGAGACTCAACATTACAGACTTTCTTCATATCGTGTCAAAAATATTAAATCGTATCGAGAGTTTGGTTTAAAATTAGTCGAAATTTTCCGGGTCGTTACAATCTCTCTGACAAATCATTATATTTATTCATTGAAACTCTATCATATACTCATCCGCATCTTGTAACGAGAACTGCCATACCAATTACCGGGAATCAGCAATCAGTACTTTGAAAAACTCACATTATATCTACATCAACAGTTATATGTATGACATTTATCTCTTAGAATTATGATCTCTCATTCTGAAATTCTGAAAGGCACTCTGTCACAAATCAATACTATAAATATTGAAAAAGTTGAATGAAGCAGCAGAAACCATAGACAACCGTAAATGACCTTAATCATCGGAAGTTTGATGATAAAGAATAGTATGTTGGAAAAGCTCAGAAAAGTTGGAACTGGAAAACGGATTGAACTAACCACGAAGGAGATCAAGGACAAATACGAGGACCAAACCCTATATTCAAAGAATCCAGGTAATTCTGAATCCGATGAAATCTTTAGAGAATATCTTGCTCTGAAGTCATGTTAAAATATTGCTGAAAATCTTTCTCCATCAACCATCGAACTTAGAAATTCCAAAATATCATCATCAATATCTTCGATATTTCTGAGGATATTTTCAAAAATATTCTCGTCCGAAATTATATACCTCTTCGTGCTTCCTGTGTATCATTATATTGGAAACATTCAAGAGAAAATTTAGTACCGAAAGGCAGATTATGTGAAACTATGAAGAAAGCCGTGGACAAATCCCAAAGAATAAGTTTGACTTCAAAGAATCTAAATGATTCAATATCTGCTAAAGTCTTTAGCGAATATTTTGCTCGTTACTCTAAACCCTTGCAGACAATAGTCTCCATCATTCTCTAATCCTAGATATTCAAAGATATTATCGTATCTTTCATTATAAATATCCTCGATATTTCTGAATATAATTTCATAACTATTCATATCTGAAATCATTAATCTCTTCGTGTTATCAGTGTTACATCATATAGAAACTGTTAGTTTCTATATTCTGTAAACTTTCGAACTTAAAATATGAATGTTATTGAAGTAATGTTGGGAACTGATGCAAGAGTTAGTATAATATAATGACACTTGATCAACGTGATTATATTACAGTAAGTCATGCTGAGTTTCTAAATGGAACATGATGATTCACAGATTATAACATCATCATGTGTCATGTTACATAACACCTTCATTCTGATTAACTTCTGAACACATCAAGAAAATATATTCTTGATAGTTCTATTCTCAGTGATTCTGGTAATTTGACAAATCAAATCGTGTTATTACGTTCTTTCTTGTTTAGAACATTAAGCTCATTTGAAACTCCACACCTATGAATTCTGGACCGTTACTTGCAAAAAGAAAACAAAAGCATAAAGCTTCGAAATAGAAAGGGAGTATAAATCGCAGCAAATATGAGGGAGCATTAACTATGGATGACAATGATTATAGAAGACAGAAGCAAGGACATCGAAATATAAGGAAAGATATAAAACCCAACAACAACACAAAAATTACAAACCATAGATATTAATACGAATAGCAATATAAAGGCACGGTATAATTAAGAATAGTATCACCCAAGGTAATAGTAGAAGTAAACAGATTTTTCTGGTGGAAGACTGAAAAGAAGGATGACATAAATGATAATTAGGAAAATATCAAGGATTAGAACTGGATTAAGCATTTTCACAATCTTTTGGATGTATGAACTAAGGAAGAAAGTATAGGAATGGTGAGAATAATAGAAAGGAAGAGCTTCATTTATAATGGAAATATCAGACAGAGTAATCGAGGCAGATCACCGTATTTAATTATAGAGATCTTAATTTCCTTACTCGCCGAAGAATCAAATCTTTTAGATTTCAAAGATTTTCTTTAAATCCCTTGAATTCCGGAATTCAACCAAGACAACGTCAAAAGTTAAGACACACCTTATTTTTCTAAATTCAGCCATGACTAGTCAAAAGTTATGATGAAACTTATCTTTCTCGTTTTGCTATTTAAGTGATAGCTTCATTCATACGCTTCAAGTAGTTGAATAGTTTTATTCAATTAATTCAATGATGATAAAACTCTACTCTGCAACTCTTATTCGTCATGAAAACATTCTTATTGTTAACTATGATGACCTCACTCAAATTTTGGGACGAAATTTCTTTAACGGGTAGGTACTGTGATGACCCGGGAATTTCCGACCAAATTTAAACTTGAATCTTATATGGTTTCGACACGATAAACAAAGTCCGTAATGTTGAGTCTCGAAAATTTTGGAACTATGTTCATATAACCAATTGACCTTCAACTATTTCCGAAGTTTCACGAACAATTACGTATAACAAATATGTAATATATATATATATATATGTATATATGAAATTTTCTGAATTAACAAAATACAAAATAATTAAGCTATTGTTTTATATATATATATATATATATATATATATATATATATATATATATATATATATATATATATATATATATATATATATATATATATATAAATTCCATATATATATTTATATGAAACTCGATATGTATAAATTATTATAGGTAATATTATTATTAGCCCTATTAATAATATTGTTATCATGAATATTAAACTTATTAAAATTATCATCTTTATGATTACAAGTATCATTATTAGTTATTATTATTGTTAACATATTTATTATTACAGTTCGAATTTCTAATATTAATATTAATATCATTATCATTAATTTTATTATTGTTATTATTGTTTACATAATTATGATTATTAATTATATTAATATTAATTATTATTATTAATGTATTTATTAATTATTAATATTAATAATATAATTTATAATTACAAGATCTCACGAAATCTGTTGATATCAACATCAAACTTTTATTTTGTGTTCCCTAATTCGATTATTACATAGAAGAATACAAAATCTCTTAAAGATCGTATTCAATCTTTAAGTCTTTATTTATTTTCTCCTGTTCTTGATTGAGAAACATCGACATCACAATTCATTATATCATCCACCCATTTTACAACTAATGAGTATCAATTAATCAACTACTACCACTATCATATTATACTTAATTCATCTATTATTTTTGTTTCCCACTTCATCACCTAATTCGGCTCATTCTACTCTTCTTATTCTGTGTATAACGAAACACCCATGAACATCTATCAACCTCTCATTCATGAAACGCCATTAATTACTACAACTGCTTCATAAATGTTTCTATAGTCACTCAAATCATCAAGTTGCAACTTGATTCACCATCACCACCATCGACATAACCACATCATCAGCCAACACCTTCTTTCCATTTTTCAAATTGAAAACCTGCAAAAACACTTATTTTTACTGTCTCACAGCTGCAACTCAATATCACAAAACCAACTAGAATCAAACCACATAAAAACTCAATTATACAATAAAGCATAACACTCGTATAAAGTTCAACTTCCAATTCATAACATGAGAATGTATACATGTAAATATTCTTTACACTGGATTAGATATCGATAAAGATTTAGATATAACTATAAAACCCATCACCTGTATTGTTTCTGTCCGAGAACAACAGCCACAATAGCTGCTAAATTGCTACTGTACTCACTATCAATAATCACCACTACTTCACCACCTCCATAAACTATTGAATCATCTTGCTATCTTCTGTTACTCGTTCTATTCCTGAATAAATCATCAAACAAAAACCATAAACAGATGTTGAGACAGGCAGCCATCAACAAATCAACTCCTACCTTATTTGTTCTGTTTTCTATCAACAAGCTGCTCCCTGTATCATTGTTGACTACTACTTCTGCATACAACTATGTTATTACCCCCAAGCCATCACGATAACCGTTTCTGTCCAGGTATTTCTCAAAAAGTCAATAGGTTATCGGCATCCATATTATCCATATTAGATCATAAAACCCATCAAATACCCAAATCAAACCCAACAAGAATACCATTAAATTGTTACTCTAGTTCGATTCAAACAAAAGCACTGAATAGATAAAAAGGTCTAAGAAATTAGTGGAATATTGAAGAATCGATTAATTACCTGATATATGGAGGAACCAATTACCTATTTGATTGATTGAATGTTACTGTAACCATCACTTCCCAATTTCGAATGATAACCAGATTCCTGTTCCGGCTATTGTCGAAGATTAAAAACCCCAAACTGAGACTATGATTATTTGATACTGTGAATTGTTGGTGAACAAACGATCTAAGATACATCGGAAATTATGCTTGATCGATTGATCTGTTGATGAAGTAAAGTATCCCTAAATCGTGATGCTTTTTCTCTGCGTTACACTTCTGTTACTCGATCCCCTTTTGATAACCGAAACTAAAACGTATACGGGGTACTAAATAATCGGGTAACCCGATTTATGTACTGGGCTTGGACTTAACTTGTCCATTGGGCCAAAGTGTAATTAGATGATGATGATGATAAATAAATAAATACGTATAAATGAAGAAGAAAAAGGAAACAGTCACGAGTTACATATATTATGAAGCAAATAACATCAGCTAAACAAAACAGATCAGCTAGTTTATTGGGTGTTGGTGTTGTTCGAGAGGTCACGGGTTCGAGTCTCGTCTGCAACATTCTTTTTACTCCAAGCTTTTAAAGGGTATACCTTGTTAATTTATTATTATTATTATTATTATTATTATTATTATTATTATTATTATTATTATTATTATTATTATTATTATTATTATTATTATTATTATTATTATTATTATTATTATTATTGTTGTTGTTGTTGTTGTTGTTGTTGTTGTTGATACTAATTGTTTGTATTATTATTATTAATGTAATGACAAGTAGTGTTATCATTAACTTTAATATTATGATTATCATTAACATAATTATCATTATCATTATCATTATTACTAGTATTATATTATTAAGTATTACTATTAATAGGCATATAAATATTATCATCATTGATAAAAATTATCATTTTAGTATTGTCCTTAAGTAATATTGTTATTATCGTTATTAATATTATTATTAACTTTATCATATTATTATAGGTATTATTAATAATATTTCCAAATTTATCATTTTAAGTATTATTATCACTATTATGATGATTATTATTATTATTATTATTATTATTATTATTATTATTATTATTATTATTATTATTATTATTATTATTATTATTATTATTATTATTATTATTATTATTATTATTATCATTTAATAAATATTAGAACTTCTATTATTAACATATGTATATTATTAGTATTAATATCATAACTAGTATTAACTATAAAATTAATATTTTTATATATATCATTATTATTATCACTAATAGTATTATTAACATTATTATTTTCCATAGAAAACTAAAGTATTATAATTATTACCATATTTAATATTATCTTAATATTATTATAATTACTATTTTCATTAGTGAATAAATGATATATAATTATGTATAAATATATTAATATGTATAACGTAACAAAATTTATATAATAGGAAACATATACATAACATTAATATAAATATGTTATAACTAATAATTTCACATAAATATAATTGTTTGATTACAATTACACATTTTAATTTATATACAAATGATATAGGTTCGTGAATCCGAGGCCAACCCTGCATTGTTCAATATAGTCATATGTATTTTTACTACAAAATACATTAGGTGAGTTTCATTTGCCTTTTTACCTTTTATATTTTTGGGCTGAGAATACATGCGCAATTTTTTTATAACTGTTTTAAGAAATAGACACAAGTAATCGAAATTACGTTCTATGGTTGAATGATCGAAACTGAATATGCCCCTTTTAGTCTGGTAATCTAAGAATTAGGGAACAGACACCCTAATTGACGCGAACTCTAAAGATAGATCTATCGGGCCCAACAAGCCCCATTCAAAGTACCGGATGCTTTAGTACTTCGAAATTTATATCATGTCCGAAGGAGGATCCCGGAATGATGGGGATATTCTTATATGCATATTGTGAATGTCGGTTACCAGGTGTTCAATCCATATGAATGATATTTTTGTCTCTATGCATTGGACGTATGTTTATGAGAAATGGAAATACGAAATCTTGTGGTCTATTAAAATTATGAAATGATTATTTATGTTAAACTAATGAACTCACCAACCTTTTGGTTGACACTTGAAAGCATGTTTATTCTCAGGTACGAAAGAAATCTTCCGATGTGCATTTGCTCATTTTAGAAACATTACTTGGAGTCATTCACGGCATATTTCAAAAGACGTTGCATTCGAGTCGTCGAGTTCATCAAGATTATTATTAAGTCAGTTATAGTTGGATATATTCTGAAATGGTATGCATGCCGTCAATTTTTGTTGTAAAGAAAGATTGTCTTTTAAAATTGAATGCAATGTTTGTAAAATGTATCATATAGAGGTCAAATACCTCGCGATGTAACCAACTGTTGTGAATCGTTTATAATCGATATGGAATTCGTCCGGATGGATTAGGACGGGTCCTTTCAATGTCTGTGCACCCGCAGATGTTTTTACTGCAGACAGTTTGTTTTTCTGAAGACATAAGATAAAATAATGTCTTATTATGTCTGCAGCCTCACAGACTTAGAAATGTGCTTGTAAGTGCTGCAGACAGAATTAAGTTATGTTGCGGACATAAAAACAAACAGTCTTTATTATTCAATATACAGAAATTCAGACCACATCTTCTTAACAGACATGGTTTGCAGATCTTCAGACAAAAACATCTTAAAAAACAAACAACACCATAATAAACCAAATACCAAAATTAAGAAACGAAATCAATCAATTAAACCATAACCTCTTAATTAGACCCTAATAGAATATAAAAATTAAAAACATCATACTTATAACAGTAATCTGACAATTATAGATATAAACAAACATAAAACAATATTAAAGAAAAATAACAAAAAGAATTCGAACCTGATTAATCTGATATAGTATTAGTATATGTTATTGTTCTAAAACTTTATTGATGTTGTCAATCTCCCAAATCGATCGTTACACTAATCCACAAGCAATCTTCACACGAGTTAACATAGATTAAAGAATATGTAGTCTCATTATCAATATTGTAAATATTCTATCAAGCAATCTTCATTGGTGTCAATTTTCAAGTTGTTAGGTGCATGTACATCTAGAAATAATTGACGTTCTTTCCATTACATCTATTTATGTACGTAGAATAAAGTACTTGATAGAAATTGATTCATAAACAATATTAATATTACATCAAAAGTTTAAAGTTCCATCATAATTATTAATATAATTAAATTAAAAACAACAATATTCACCATTAATCCATCATCAGAATCATTATCACATCTATTTAATATAATAATATTTTCTTAAGCACGATGCATTAGAAACCGCACAAGCACATACGTGAGGCACCACCGCCCAATAAACTTCAAACAAAAAGTTTGAATAAATATGTCGCACCTGGTTGTCGATGCTAACTTACTGTAGCTGGTTTGGAGTAAGTTCTGTGGTGCCCCTATTGGCGAGGGGTGCTGGAGGTACTAATTTCGGGTGTTGTAAAGTATTTTTTAGAAATCTGAGCTATTGTACGGGTTTACTCTTTGGCATACTATCGTCTAATTACTTGCATCTTCTGTCCCTGTTGTATTACTATTTCCACATAATCTATAAGATCTTGGAGAAATAGCACATGCCAACCACTATTGAGTGTAATACTAGTAAGATTAACTTCGGGAGCACAGACGTAAGTAACTAAAAGTACAGATGTAATGGGTCCTCATTAAAAGTGTTACTAACACCTTATAAGAAAGCTCACTTTTCATTTTGGACTATAAAACCATAGTTGTTTCATAGTCTACTTATACCAGAAACTCCCTTATATCAATAAAACCACCCAATACCACTAACTTGCATTTTCAAATATGTTAAAAAATATTTTTTTATATAATAATTTAGAACAATTATCTCACAATAAAAACTAACCTCTGATTTGAATCCACAAGTTTCATAATTAAAATCCTGAATTTCGAGTAAATTGCTTTAGTATAGATTTTCTATATGGATTTAATTCTATAGATTTACTATAGTATTTAGGCAATTACCAAAAATCCAAGATTTTATTCTGAAACTTTTGAATTCAAACCAGAGGTTAGTTTTTATTGTGAGATAATACTGCTAAATTATTATAAAAAACATTGTTTAACATATTTGAAAATGCAGAGAGAAGTGGTATTCGGTGGTTTTATTCATACATGAGCTCATGGTATGAGTGGACTATGAAAACAACCATGGTGTTGGAGTCCAAAACGAAGAGTGACCTTCTTATAGCTGTTACTAACATTATTAATGAGGACCAGTCTCAGCCGCACTTTTAGTTACTCATATTTGTGCTCGTGAAGTTAATCTTACAAGTATTACCCTCAATAGTGGTTGGTAGGTGTTATTTCGCCAAAATCTTATAGATAATGTCAAAATAGTAATACAAGGACAGTTTGCGCAAGTAATTAGACGGATGTATGACAAGAGTAAACCCGTACATTGCTCAGATTTTTAAGAAATGATCTACAACGACGGAAGATGGTACCTTCAGCACCCGTCCCTAATAGGGGCACCACGGAACTTACTCCACACCAGCTAAAGTACGTGAGCATCGACAACCGAGTGCGGTATATTTATCCAATCTTTTTGTTTAAAGGCTATAAAGGAGTAGAGCCTCACGTATGTGCAGGTGCAGTTTCAAATGGATTCTGCTTAAGAAAGTATTATTATATTAAATAAATGTAATGAGGATTCTGATGATATATTAATGAAGAATATTGTTGTTATTAATATTATATTAATATAATATTAATATTACTTATGATAAAACTTTAAGCTTTTGATGTATATTAATATTATTTCTGGAACAGTTTCTGTTAACTTTATTCTATGTTCATAATTATATGTAAAGGAAAGACCGTCAATTACTTCTAAACGCACCTGCATCTGACAACAACTTAAACATTGGCACATATTTCTTTATCATGTTTGAAAATATTGATAATGAGAATACGGTGGTGTTTGTTTTTCTAATTGAAGACCTTACTATGTCTTATGTCTACGGGCGGACAGACGTTTTCATTTCAGACAGTTTATTTTTTCGCAGACATAAGACAAAATAAGACCTTCAAACATCTTCATACTTGCAGCTCCAAAATATAGCTTCACACTTTAGAAGATATTTTATCAAGTCTTTTGTATTAACTTATCCCATTCACTTCCAACCTTCCCCACCAACCTACCATCTCCGGCAGCGGCATCGACAACACCACCTTCGGCAGCGGCACCGACACCACCAACAGTAGCGGCACCGACACCTCCCGCAGCAGAACCATCACCTCCGGCAGCGACACCACCACCACTTCCGACTCAAAATCGCTAATTTTTTTCCCAACACATTTTGAATTTTTAGGGTTTTTTGGGGTTTTATTTTCATGTCTGTAACTTGGTTGATGATGAAGACTGAAGAGTTGACTTGAAACACCTTTATCCCCTTTGTCTTTTGGTAATAAAATAATTGTGTGGCTGTGCTTTGAACACATCGAGCATTTTGATCTATTTCCATTAGTTATCGCATGGTGAAAATAAGATATTTAATTATATGTATTATAGTCATGTAATAACTAGATTTGTATACTCCATATTACATTAGAAAATTAAAATGAAGATATGAATTTAGGATGAATTATTTTATACATGGCATCTTGTTTAAAAAATGCTACAATATTTGTGAATCTGTTAATTATAAAAGTTAATTGTACTAATAATATAATAACTCTTGTTAAAAACTTTTTACTTTACTTTTAAGTTAACAAATTTTTATATTTTTTTGGTAAAAACTAAAAATTATAATAAATCCGAATTTTAAATAGTCTTTAAAAGACAGAAAAACAAACAGTCTTCAATGTTCAACTAACAGACCTTCATGCCACATCTTCTCTACAGATGTGGTTCGCAGATCTTCAGACTAAAACATCTTAAAAAACAAACAACACCTACAAATTCTTTAAAATATGATAATGTGGTACAAACTTTGCAGTGTTGTGCAAATTGTCTATTGAGATGATGGATGATGGGATGACTAGTGTGATGAACCAAGTGCTTAATATGTGTGTGTGTGTGAGAGAGTTAGAAGGAGAGCGGTTTGCATCTTTAAGGTTTCAAATTTTAATGGGTCTGGAGAAAGCGGTGTAGTTATTGAAACGATTCAAAGTTAGAAACTTTTTTAAGTGTTATGCAAACGAACTCGTGGTGTCTAATTCTCAACGAGATCTTACAGCAAAGAAAAGACATACGGCAGGTGTTTGTTTGTTTCTCCCATCAAGTCCCCTTTTAATTTGATGCTTACACCCAAGAAAATTGGTTGGTTGAACCTCATAAAGTGAACAATGAAAGCTTCCTTTTTAGGCAAAAACATATATATATATATATATATATATATATATATATATATATATATATATATATATATATATATATATATATATAAAGAAAAGATCTCACAATCCCACAATCCAGTAGTGCTACAAGTGAACAAAGAAGGCTTCTGGTAGCGAGTGGGTGCACCACAGTTACTTACAAAAGTAGGGGGGTCATTTAGAGGGAGAAGCGGAAATCTACTTCAAAGTCAAGTACACGAGTGGGCTAATGATACTTGTGTTGTCTCTCTTCCTGAGGAAATCAAGTGATAGCAATTTTGTTTGTTGTTATCCGGTGAAAGGTGAAGCTAAAATATCTCTCTTTTTTTTTTAATCCATTACTCCTCAGTTCCTCAATTATGACTCTATTAATCGAGTCAACAACAAACGTCAATTTATTGACAACTCGACTGTTAGTTGCAGCCGAAATTGAACTTCAGAAATGTTTAAGACACATGAAAATTTTATTCTACCATTTTTATGGCGTCTCACGATTTTTTATTGTTTTTGTTTTTTTAACCTAGTTATTGGCCGGAAGTTCATTCAGAAACAATCTCTCTATCCATATAACATTAAGAGGGAAGACTTTCTCTACTTTTGGAGTGTTTCTCTCTATATGAAGAAATGACTTCTCTTTATTATATAGGATAGGAAACTAATTATCTACATCTTACTCCCTCATACTCCACTTTTTTTGAATTGAATTTTGTCGTTGTTCTTATGTTCCTCTAACTTTAGAACATAAAATATAATCTATGTTAAATGACTAGTAAAGGGGTATGGTATTTATAAAAACATGGAGTAGGTCATAATCTGAATCCTTCACATATTTTAATAATAATTGATAGGTATGATAGTAAAATTCAGAATTTGTGAAATGAGTGAATGCAGTACGTTAACAAATAACTCGAGTGGTAAAAAATTATAAATTTATTTTATGTCTTGATTTTAAGATTTTTAATATTACGGAGTAATTTGTTATAATATAATATTTATTTTTATTTCATGATTTTTTTAAAATTGTTTAATTTGTTGTAATTATGATGTATTTAAGATCACGACTTGTTTAATTCTAAATAGTTACTGTTATATATTTTTTCTCCAGAATTAAACAAGTCGCAATATGAAACACGTAACAATAACAAGATTAAGCAAACTTAAAAAGACCATAATTACAACAAATTTTTATGGGTTTTAAACAACCAGTACTACCAATTGGACCAAGATTGTCCAAAAATGGATTTAAATTTCATGGGGATTGTAAAAAAAATTCAAACAAGCCAAATAGGTAGATAAAATGTGGTCAGCTTTTCATAATTTTTTTTTTTTTTTTTACTTTTTCAATAAAACCATCTCCTCTCTCCTTCTTCATCCCAAGCCAAAAAAGCTTCAACTACCAAAATCATAAAAATCATGGCCATCACCTGCGCTCGCCATTTACTTTGACCTCAAGAACTAGTTGCTGCCATATACCGATATAATAGAAACTCGGTTGTTTAAAAACTAAAAGGTCGTCGGATGTAGCAGCGTTGGGTTAGGGAGTGTTTCAGTCCCGAAAAAACTTGGCACTCTTTTTTCCGAAAAAAAAGAAAAAAATGGATATTTAACGGATCTAAATTTTGGTGGATTTGAGACGGATCTACATGGATCTGGCCAAAGTATTTCGGTGGTGGTTGCGGAAGTGGTGGCGGCGGAAATGGTGGTGGTGTGGTGGCGGCCGAAAAGGTGCTGGTGGTGTGGTGGAGGCCGAAATGGTTGTGGTGTTATGGTGGTGGTGGTGGTGTGGTTGAGAGAAAATGAGAGGATATTTTAAGTTGGGGAGAATGAGATATAGATGTGAGGATAAAATAAAATGAGAAAAAATGGGAGATGAGATCCGTATCATTTTAAATATATTTAATCAATATATCAATCAATCAATATATCAATATATATCTATCTATCAATAGTCCGTCCGTCCATCCATCCATCCATCCATACATAACCTATAATAATTCGTATGCACATGAAGCCTAGAAATTACCCTATGCTCTATTCTAATTTCTTTTACAATCGCCTCAGAAAATGCCATCTGTCCCAATTCCATTGGGTGAAACCAATATACAAAAACCGTATCTTTCAATTTCTCTCAAACCCTAACTTTCTCCCTTTCATTTCACTCCAACGCTACATGTTTTTCAATTAGGGTTACCTAATTGAACCACAAATACACAATCGTAAAGAACACCATGTGCCACAAAAATGCAGTCGAAAGATTGATTGCAACCTACCTGATTTCACAAATAAAGTTATTGACCTCAAATCGTTCACCGAAGCATACTTCAGTCGATTTGTGATTGATTACCGCATCCTCCATCCGGTTCCTGCCTCTTCGATTATGGTAAGGTTTTGATCGTTTCCTTTTTCCAATTTGTTCATATCGATTGAAGGTTCATAAATATATGGTTATATCATAGCCACATTTTTAAAGATAAGGTTATTTTTGTTCTCTAATCTTGCAAAATGTGTTTACTTATACTGTTGCACAGGTTGTTGTTAAGGAATTGTTTTGGAGAGAACACTTCAATTCTTCAAAGATCAGCAGGTAACAGCAATTGCAACGTTCAATCGGTTGTATGTATATGTTTAAAAATAAGTTGTTTAACTTTGTATTTTTTTTTCCATTAAGACATTTCATTGATTGATTAATAAATATTTATATTTATATTTAACGAATACAAACCCTGGAACTTTCTAATTAGAATTGTGATTTTATCAGTTTGTTTTCCAAGTTCTGTTTGATTGATAACAGAAATTACCCGATTCAAACCCGACGTTTGTGACGATCCGAAAATTTTTGACTAATTTTAAATCAAACTCTCGATACGATTTAATACTTTTGACACGATAAGCAAAGTTTGTTAGGTTGAGTCTCAAAAATTTTGAACTGTTTCATACATTCAATTGACCTTCGACTATTCTCGACGATTCAGGAACAATTAATTGTAAATAAATATGTGTGTATATATATATAAATAATAAATTGAAATATAATTTGAAGTATTATATGTTGTTGTCATTAAAATTAATTATGTAAAATAAAATAAAAATAAAATATTATAATAATTATTATTTAATATATATATATATATATATATATATATATATATATATATAATATTAAAAATAAATATTAAATGATTGTAATACTCGTTTGATGTTCCGATTGATATTAAGCAAGTATAAATCCGAACTTATATGATTTTTTAAAAATAAACGGTGATTCAAAAATGAGTTATATAATTTTTAGGCTTATTAAATATGTATTTAGGAGCTACTCGTTAAATTTTAAAACTTTTTATATTTTACTCAGAATCGAGCGTGGACAGTTGAGTTAATTTTTATCTAAACAATTAATGATTATTTTCATAAAATAATGACTAGAATAATTAAATATATTTAATTTAAAAATATGGGATTTTTCTGAAGACTTATTATTAGCCACCGATTAACAACGGAGTACGAAATTTAGTCCGTAAATGGTGACGGCTAACAAATTAACACGTTTCTAATTCTATATTATATGAAAAGTGGATTATTACTGTGCATGATTGATAAATTAGAATTTCTGTTTCCCTTGTGATTCACTTAATCAACCTACAATCTATCTATTTCATGTTTATGAATGATTAACCACCTACATAATCACCTACATATCTCTGTAACTATCTCTCTCTTTCTTCTATTTCCTTTCTTGAACTCACCATAACAATCACCATATATCTCTAATCACTTCAACCGTGAACAAACCACCTTCGACCACCCTTGAACACCTACAATCACCTTTGTTCTAGTTTAAGATCATTAAACCAATACCAAAATCATCATCAAGACAAAACTTGTTCATCCTTTGGATATCACAGCTCGTTACAAAATCACCACCATAGTGATCTCCTTCGGCAACAAAAAACTACCACAAACAACTACTTTTCTCTCCTCTCTTTCTCATCTTCAAACACCACCACCAAACCCACATCACTCAATCGACTACTGCTAATTACTATTTCTAATCGGTTTCCAACTTGCATACAAGCCTAAAGAAGCTGTTAAAACGAATCTGTTAACGATTTAATTGTTGTGACTGTTTGAGCAGCCCCAAGACCACCATGACAACCATAAACAGCTCCATTGTTGTTGCTGTTAATTCCTTTAAAACCGCCACCATCTTCATCATTTGAACAACCATCGACAACCACCTCCGGCACCACCCTAAGACCCACATCACTTGCTAAAATGGCTGCAGTTTTCATTGTGATACCCACTGCCGTGCATCACCCAACAAACACACACCTGCAACCTCTCTTGTTTCGCTATTCGATCAACACTACCACAGCTACCATCGTGATTCAATCACCATCAAACCACCCTACACCGTCTCAATCTCTCTATCCTTTTTCTCTCTCTCTACTTTGTTGAATTACTATTGTGAAACCACCATCGAAACCCTTCCGTTACACGAAACCCAAACCAAACCCATTTAGAATGTTTTAGACTTGGTGTTCGTTCCAGTTTTCTTCTTTCTGTTTTTGTTCGAACAACTAAACAACCATCAACCACAACCAAATCTACTGTTTCGCTGATGCAACTGTGCCTCTTCTTCTGATCAAACAAAACTGCAGTTGCAGTTTATTATTTTTTCCTTTAAGCTGTGAACAAGAAATTAAAAAGGTGATGATGAATAGAATAATAAAGACGATGATGGTGATCAGTGTTTGTATTAATAAACGAATAGGCATGATAATGGAGAGTAAAGGATGATGGCTGCTGCTAAACTTTTTTCTGTCTTAATCATTACAACACACCGACATTTTTTCCCTTTAAACTAATCTGTTAACGGCTGGATTGTTTTCTTCTATCGGGTTGTGATTGGATAATTGTTTTCTGTTGGGCTTCTTAAATAGTTATATAGGCTTCAGAACATTAAATGTTGGGCTGTGTTACATTGCTGTTAATTGGCGTGCCTTATTATTGGGTTGTGATATGTCATACGGTTCCTGCAATATGCTATACGGTTCCTGTGATACGAATGAATATGAGATACGGGTTAAATAAAAAAAATGGGTGGGAGTTTAATTAGAAAAACAGAATTGGTGGAGTGGTCTTGGGTGTTAGCGGATTAGCAAGAGGTCTCTAGTTCGAGGTTGGATAGTGGCATTTTTTTTAAAGCTTGTCTTCAAAGGTTGTATTCTATTATTATTATTATCATTATTATTATTTCTAATATTATTATTGTTATTATTATTATTATTATTATTATTATTATTATTATTATTATTATTATTATTATTATTATTATTATTATTATTATTAGTATTATTAATAATTATTATCATTAATTATTATTATTAAAATAACCATTATTATTACCTTATTTTTATGTTATTATTATTAAGTATTATTATTATTATTATTATTATTAGTATTATGATAAAAATATTGTAAAGATTATAATTGTATAGAGATATGAAAATAATCAAAACTATAAATAAGCCATGATCTAAGTAAAATATTATTATTATTATTAGTATTATACGTATTATTATTATTTATTATTGTAATTATTATAGTTATTATTATTATTAGTATTAACATGATTTTAGGATTATTATTATTATTATTATTATTATTATTATTATTATTATTATTATTATTATTATTATTATAACAAATAAAGATTTTGTACATAAAATATATCTAATACATTTACTATAATTATATTAATATTACCTATAATTATATATTAAACATATTAATATTTTTATTATATATATATATATATATATATATATATATATATATACACACAAAATAAACATATATATTATAGAATTTAAGATATTATATATAGATGAAAATTTAGTAGAAATTATATATAAACGACAACACTAAATATATAAGTATTATATAATTAATAGATGTAATTATTTGATTACCATTATATGTGTTAACATATATAAATGATATAGGTTCATGAATTCGAGGTCAACCCTGCATTGTTCACTTTCGTCGTATGCATATTTTTACTACAAAATATCGTATCGTGAGTTTCATTTGCTCCATTTTTAAATGCTTTTGCAATATATATTTTTGGGACTGAGAATACATGCTCTGCTTTTATAACTGTTTTACGAAATAGACACAAGTAATTAAAACTACATTGTATGGTTGAATGGATCGAAGCCGGATATGTCCCTTTTAACTTGGTAGCCTAAGAATTAGGGAACTGGCCCCTAATTGATGCGAATCCTAAAGATAGATCTATTGGGCCTAACAAACCCCATCCGTTGTTGCAGATGCTTTAGTACTTCGAAATTATCATGTCCGATGAGAGTCCCGGAATGATGGGGATATTCTATATGCATCTTGTAAATATCGGTTACCAGGTGTTCAATCTATATGAATGATTTTTATCTCTATGCAGTTTGCGAAATGCCTGATACGAGATGTTTAATTATAAGAAATGAAAATGAAAATCCTGTGGTCTATTAAAATTATGGAAATGATCGATTATGATAAACTAATGAACTCACCAACCTTTTGGTTAACACTTTAAAGCATGTTTATTCTCAGATATTGAAAGAAACCTTTCGCTGTGCATTTGCTCATTTTAAAGATATTACATGGAGTCGTTCATGGCATATTTAGGACATTTCCTCGCAATGGGACCAAATGTTGATGACTTCATCCAGATGGATTAGGACGGGTCGCTACAGGTGGTATCAGAGCGGTGGTCGTAGCGAACCAGGTCTTGCATTAGTGTGTCTAACAGGTAGTCATTAGGATGCATTAATGAGTCTGGACTACGACCTAGTAGTTGTTAGGTTATATTAATAAGTCTGGACTTGAACCTGGTCTGCATGTCAAAAGTTTTGCTTACCATTTTTTGTCAAAAAATATCTACCTATCATTTTCAGTCTCGACGCGTCTTATTGCAATTATTGGTGTACAGACAAATTCATATCCCATCACATTAAACCTTGTCTGACACATTTCCTTAATTCCCTCCATAATTTACGGGATCTTCTGTACTATACATAGATATTCTATGTAATTAGAATATCATCCGATATCCGAAAATTATTTCATATAAAAAACCCTTTATCTAACCGTATCTGATGGAACTCACAACTAGTTCAAGTCCTTTGAATTTCGACAGCTAATCCGACATGGATGTTCATCTAAGCTCTGGAAGCAGCGCCACCAGAATGAATCAACCAATTAGCCATCCCCAATTCATCTGATGGGTTCGTAGCCTACTTAATCATCGAAGACAAGAAGAAGGTGATCCCTTCCATCCACCACATTCTCCTCTTGGCGAAGAACCTGAAGCACTTACCGGTGAACCTATTAGAAACACCATTTTCACCCTCATTTTCCGAATATCTCGCTATGATTATATACTATCTCAAATTCAAAACCTTATTCACTTGCTCGTTCCTACCGGCAATCATCCCGGAGTAATAAGTCAACGAGCTTCGCACCCGAGTTGTAGCCTTGAAAAAATATGGTGCAAAATGTACCAGCTTCAGCAACATTATCGGCACCAACAGTACCACCAACAACAACATCCGCATCCCAAGCCTCAATTTCACAATCTGTCCCACGAACATCAACATCATACGCACCATAGATACCAAGGAGTACCAACAGCAATGAACGATGAAGTATTGATCCATAACTTCATTAATATTCTGCGAAGAATATGTGGATCCTAATAATTAACGATGAAGTATTGATCCATAACTTCATTAATATTCTGCGAAGAATATGTGGTTCCTAATAGTTTTAGATATTACTTATTCTAGCTCAAACCGAAAATCAAATGAGTCTAATATTATATTGACTCATTAAATCCATGATTACATCTGAAGAAAATATATATGTATATATATTTTCATAAAGATTGTGATTAAATTTTTTTTCGTACAAACTGTCAATGATGAAAATATTTTAACGAGTAAGTAATACCCGAGGAATATTTAAGATTTCACATTTATAAGTTACACTGTACATTTTTCAAATCTGATTCAACAATCATTTCCTATCCTACTTACATCCACATATATATGAATCCATTCACCACAGAATAACCATTTCCATTCAAATTTCATATTTGGATTTTGACCTATCAGAATTCAACAAGTGGCATAATGAAGAAAACATTTGACGGAATAAAATTTGTTAGAAACACACAAATTAACTATGAGAAATTTTATTAAGAATCTACGCTAACAAAATCCTAGCTATCTGTTCCTAGCTAACTGATTAAATTTTATTTATCGCAATTTATTTATCGCAATTTATATTCTCGCAATTTTATTTATTGTCATTTAATTTCTGTTATTTATTTTACGCACTTTATTTATCGTCATTTAAATACTGTTAATTACACATTTTAAATATCGGGACACGTATTAATTAATTCGAATATTATATATTAAACTATATATGTTTATTGAATTTATAACCGTGGACTACCAATATTGGACAATTAAAATGAATTAAAATATTGATTATAACATATGAAACTAAACATTTCTTCAAGTTTTCACTTGATTTCATCTCAAACCTCATTTGTATCTTGACGATTACAATCTGCGTTCAAACCTTTCATGATTTTTGAAAACACCTCAATCGAGAGGATGAACCAACCGCACTTCATCTACGAAAGAAAAGATTGATACATATAGTTATACACATGAAAACACTCGGAACCTGATTAAACGTTTAACACGTATTTGTGCTAGCTCTTTTGGCGTTGTTATTACCGGAAATAAACTTGCAACTCCTGTTCGAGATAGCCAATTTTGTCACAGCTCCAGCAAGTCAACTTCGATTTTTCGTTTGAAAACAACCTTATTATAACCTTGATATATACGTTGACTTTTCGCCTTTGTTACCGGGAAACCTTTTATATTCCACCATATTACCGTAAGCGTTTAATCATCTAAAAAAACAATACTCTTGAAACCACCTCGGATTGATAATTGATGATTCAGATATGGTGGCATTAAATGCAGAGGAAATAGCAAAATCGTAGATGGTCTAAACGGCCAAAAGTTTGATAATAAAGAATGGAAGGTTGGGAACGCTCAATAGAAAATTTAGTACCGAAAAGCGGATTATGCGAAACTATGAAGAAAGCCGTGGACAAATCACAAAGACTAAACTTGCCTTCAAAGAATCCAAAGGATTCAATGCCTGCTGAAGTCTTTAGCGAATATCTTGCTCCTTACTCTAAACCCTTGCAGACAATATTCTTCATCATCCTCTGATTTTAGATATTCTAAGATATTATCATATCTTTCATTATAAATATCCTCGATATTTTTGAAGATATTTTCATGACTAATCTTATTCGAAATCATTTATCTCCTCGTACTATCAGTGTTACATCATATAAGAAACTGTTAATTTCTATATTCTGTAAACTTTCGAGTTTAAACTATGAATGCTTTTGAAGTAGTGTTATAAATTGATGCATGAGTTAGTATAATATAATGACACTTGATCAACGTGATTATGTTACAGTAAGTCATGCTGAGTTTCTAAATGGAACGTGATGATTCACAGATCATAACGTCATCATGTACCCTGTTACATAACTCTTACATTTTACTTAATCTCTAAACATATCAAGAAAATATTCCTTGATATTTCTATCTTTCCGTGATTTCTAGTAAGTTAACAAATCAAATAGTGCTATTACCCTTCTTTTCTGCTTATAATCTTAGTTATGTTCTTTCGAACTTCATACCTACAAACCGAGACGTCTTGATCTCTTTACTTAAGGTCGGGAAGAGAAAACATAAGCATAGAACTTCAAAATATAAATAGGAGTAGAAATCACAGCAAATAGAGATATCATTAACCGTGGATGTCAATAAATATGGAAAGACATATGCAAGGAAGGATTATGAAAACCACTACTCCAAGAGCGAAGTAGAAGTAAACAGATTCCTCCGGTGGGAGTTGGAATGGAAGGATGATTATTGCGATAGTCAGAATGAGGTCAAGAATCAGAACGGGATGGAGGATTTCCATAATATTTTAAAAGTTGGAATTGAGGAAAGTAAGATGAGAATGGTGACAGTAAGGAAACAAAGAAGGTGATTCTATAGTGGAATATGATACGTAGCAATCGAGGAAGATTACCACATTTAATCAAAGAGAATCCTAATTTTCTTAATCACCGAAGAATCAAATCTTATATAGATTACAAAGATCTTCTTTAATTTCCTTGAGTTCCGGAAATCAATCATGACTACGTCAAAAGTAAGACGAATCTTAAATTCCTCATTTCACTCTTTTGTGACAGCTTCACTCGTATGCTTCACATTATCGAATCGTTTTATCTATATTAATCAATAATGATAACACTCTATTTATCAACTCATATTCATCATGAAAACATTCTTATTGTTAGCCATGACGACCTCGATCAAATTTCGGGACGAAATTTCTTTAACGGGTAGGTACTGTGACGACCCGGAAATTTTAGACTAATTTTAAATCAAACTCTTGATACGATTTAGTAATTTTGACACGATAAGCAAAGTCTGTTAGGTTGAGTCTCAAAAATTTTGAACTGTTTCATACATTCAATTGACCTTCGACTGTTCTCGACGATTCACGAACAATTAATTGTAAATAAATATGTGTGTGTATATATATAAATAATAAATTGAAATATAATTTGAAGTATTATATGTTGTTGTTATTAAAATTAATTATGTAAAATAAAATAAAAATAAGATATTATAATAATTATTATTTAAAATATATCTATATATATATATATATATATAAATAAAATATATTAAAAATAAATATTAAATGATTGTAATACTCGTTTGATGTTCCGATTGATATTAAGCAAGTCTAAATCCGAACTTATATGATTTTTAAAAATAAACGGTGATTCAAAAATGAGTTATATAATTTTTAGGCTTATTAAATATGTATTTAGGAGCAACTCGTTAAATTTTAAAACTTTTTATATTTTACTCAGAATCGAGCGTGGACAGTTGAGTTAATTTTTATCTAAACAATTAATGATTATTTTCATAAAATAATGACTAGAATAATTAAATATATTTAATTTAAAAAATATGGGATTTTTCTGAAGACTTATTATCTGCCACCGATTAATAACGGAGTACGAAATTTAGTCTGTAAATGGTGACGGCTAACAAATTAACACGTTTCTAATTCTATATTATATGAAAAGTGGATTATTACTGTGCATGATTGATAAATTAGAATTTCTGTTTCCCTGGTGATTCACTTAATCAACCTACAATCTATCTATTTCATGTTTATAAATGATTAACCACCTACATAATCACCTACATATCTCTGTAACTATCTCTCTCTTTCTTCTATTTCCTTTCTTGAACTCACCATAACAATCACCATATATCTCTAATCACTTCAACCGTGAACAAACCACCTTCGACCACCCTTGAACACCTACAATCACCTTTGTTCTAGTTTAAGATCATTAAACCAATACCAAAATCATCATCAAGACAAAACTTGTTCATCCTTTGGATATCACAGCTCGTTACAAAATCACCACCATAGTGATCTCCTTCGGCAACAAAAAACTACCACAAACAACTACTTTTCTCTCCTCTCTTTCTCATCTTCAAACACCACCACCAAACCCACATCACTCAATCGACTACTGCTAATTACTATTTCTAATCGGTTTCCAACTTGCATACAAGCCTAAAGAAGCTGTTAAAACGAATCTGTTAACGATTTAATTGTTGTGACTGTTTGAGCAGCCCCAAGACCACCATGACAACCATAAACAGCTCCATTGTTGTTGCTGTTAATTCCTTTAAAACCACCACCATCTTCATCATTTGAACAACCATCGACAACCACCTCCGGCACCACCCTAAGACCCACATCACTTGCTAAAATGGCTGCAGTTTTCATTGTGATACCCACTGTCGTGCATCACCCAACAAACACACACCTGCAACCTCTCTTGTTTCGCTATTCGATCAACACTACCACAGCTACCATCGTGATTCAATCACCATCAAACCACCCTACACCGTCTCAATCTCTCTCTCCTTTTTTCTCTCTCTCTCTCTACTTTGTTGAATTACTATTGTGAAACCACCATCGAAACCCTTCCGTTACACAAAACCCAAACAAAACCCAAACAAAACCCATTTAGACTATTTTAGACTTGGTGCTCGTTCCAGTTTTCTTCTTTCGATTTTCGTTCGAACAACTAAACAACCATCAACCACAACCAAATCTACTATTTCGCTGATGCAACTGTGCCTCTTCTTCTGATCAAACAAAACTGCAGTTGCAGTTTATTATTTTTTCCTTTAAGCTGTGAATAAGAAATTAAAAAGGTGATGATGAATAGAATAATAAAGACGATGATGGTGATCAGTGTTTGTATTAATAATCGAATAGGCATGATAATGGAGAGTAAAGGATGATGGCTGCTGCTAAACTTTTTTCTATCTTAATCATTACAACACACCGACGTTTTTTTCCCCTTTAAACTAATCTGTTAACGGTTGGATTGTTTTCTTCTATCAGGTCGTGATTGGATAATTGTTTTCTGTTGGGCTTATTAAATAGTTATATGGGATTCGGAACATTAAATGTTGGGCTGTGTTACGTTGCTGTTAATTGGCCTGCCTTATTATTGGGCTGTGATATGTTATACGGTTCCTGCAATATGCTATACGGTTCCTGTGATACGAATGAATATGAGATACGGGTTAAAAAAAAATGGGTGGGAGTTTAATTAGAAAAACAGAATTGGTGGAGTGGTCTTGGGTGTTAGCGGGTTAGCAAGAGGTCTCAAGTTCGAGGTTGGATAGTGGCATTTTTTTTAAAGCTTGTCTTCAAAGGTTGTATTCTATTATTATTGTCATTATTATTATTTTTAATATTATTATTGTTATTATTATTATTAGTATTATTAATAATTATTATTAATTATTATTATTAAAATAACCATTATTATTACCTTATTATTATGTTATTATTATTAAGTATTATTATTATTATTAGTATTATGATAAAAATATTGTAAGATTATAATTGTATAGAGATATGAAAATAATCAAAACTATAAATAAGCCATGATCTAAGTAAAATATTATTATTATTATTATTAGTATTATAAGTATTATTATTATTGTAATTATTATAATTATTATTAGTATTAACATGATTTTAGGATTAGGATTATTATTATTATTATTATTATTATTATTATTATTATTATTATTATTATTATTATAACAAATAAAGATTTTGTACATAAAATATATCTAATACATATACTATAATTATATTAATATTACCTATAATTATATATTAAACATATTAATATATATATATATATATATATATATATATATATATATATATATATATATATATATATATATATATATATATATATATATATATATAATATAAACATATATATATTATATAATTTAAGATATTATATATAGATAAAAATTTAGTAGAAATTATATATAAACTACAACACTAAATATATAAGTATTATATAATTAATAGATGTAATTATTTGATTACCATTATATGTGTTAACATATATAAATGATATAGGTTCATGAATCCGAGGTCAACCCTGCATTGTTCACTTCCGTCGTATGCATATTTTTACTACAAAATATCGTATCGTGAGTTTCATTTGCTCCCTTTTTAAATGATTTTGCAATATATATTTTTGGGATTGAGGATACATGCGCTGCTTTTATAACTGTTTTACGAAATAGACACAAGTAATTAAAACTACATTATATGGTTGAATGGATCGAAGCCGGATATGCCCCTTTTAACTTGGTAGCCTAAGAATTAGGGAACTGGCCCCTAATTGACGCGAATCCTAAAGATAGATCTATTGGGCCTAACAAACCCATCTGTTGTTGCGGATGCTTTAGTACTTCAAAATTATCATGTCCGATGAGAGTCCCGGAATGATGGGGATATTCTATATGCATCTTGTAAATGTCGGTTACCAGGTGTTCAATCCATATGAATAATTTTTATCTCTATGCAGTTTACGAAATGCCTGATACGAGATGTTTAATTATAAGAAATGAAAATGAAAATCTTGTGGTCTATTAAAATTATGGAAATGATCGATTATGATAAACTAATGAACTCACCAACCTTTTAGTTGACACTTTAAAGCATGTTTATTCTCAGGTATTGAAAGAAACCTTCCACTGTGCATTTGCTCATTTTAAAGATATTACATGGAGTCGTTCATGGAATATTTAGGACAGTACCTCGCAATGGGACCAAATGTTGATGACTTCGTCCAGATGAATTAGGACGGGTCGCTACAACGTTTAAGAGTTTTTGTCGTAATTTACGCAACTAAGTACATTTTCACCCGATAATTCATCCATCAATTTATGTCTCAAATCACATCGTCAAAGATTTTCGAGTAAATAATAACCACTAACACAATCAGTAAGTAATTATCTAGACGTTAAATCCATCAAATGACCTCAAAACACGTGTCTGACACCTTAAGTTACCTTCAAGACTTCATTGCTTGTTTAAAATTCTATCAAATCTTGCAATTTAACTCTATTTAACAAATAATAACCCAAGGTCTAGATACAGTACAACCAACATTATTGTATCAGAAAAGTCAACGCTCGGTCAAAATTCTCCAGAATTGTAACAACTCGAATGGGCCTAGCGGTAAATTGTAGTGACCCGAACTTTTCCATGTTTATATATATATTAAATGAAATTGTTATTTTACATGATTAAGTGTTTCCAACATGTTAAGCAATCAAACTTGTTAAGACTTGGTAAATTTAAACGGAAATTTTGTAAACGTCTGATTACCCTGGTTGACCAATGATTCACGAACGCTATAAGTTGTATATGACATGATGATACATAAATGAATAAATATATATGTTTAGCATGATATAATGATCATCAAGTATCTCATTAAAAATAGTAACAATAAGTTATATACTTAAAAAGGAGACTATTGACGTATGAAACTCGAAACGATACATATAACGATTATCGTTATAACCACGTCTTACTAAATATATTTGAAGCATATTAATACATTGTTATATTATATATAACATGATAATATGATAATTAAATATATCATTAAGTGTATTAACAATGAACTACATAAGTAAAAACAAGACTACTAACTTAAGGATTTCGAAACGAGACATATATGTAACGATTATCGTTGTAACGACATTTAAATGTATATATCATATTAAGATATATTAATATATCATAATATCATGATAATATAATAATTTAAAATCTCATTTGATATTATAAACTTTAGGTTAACAACATTTAACAAGATCGTTAACCTAAAGGTCTCAAAACAACACTTACATGTAACGACTAACGATGACTTAACGACTCAGTTAAAATGTATATACATGTAGTGTTTTAATATGTATTCATACACTTTTGAAAGACTTCAAGACACTTATCAAAATACTTCTACTTAACAAAAATGCTTACAATTACATCCTCGTTCAGTTTCATCAACAATTCTACTCGTATGCACCCATATTTGTACTCGTACAATACACAGCTTTTAGATGTATGTACTATTGGTATATACACTCCAATGATCAGCTCTTAGCAGCCCATGTGAGTCACCTAACACATGTGGGAACCATCATTTTGCAACTAGCATGAAATATCTCATAAAATTACAAAAATATGAGTAATCATTCATGACTTATTTACATGAAAACAAAATTACATATCCTTTATATCTAATCCATACACCAACGACCAAAAACACCTACAAACACTTTCATTCTTCAATTTTCTTCATCTAATTGATCTCTCTCAAGTTCTATCTTCAAGTTCTAAGTGTTCTTCATAAATTCCAAAAGTTCTAGTTTCATAAAATCAAGAATACTTCCAAGATTGCAAGTTTACTTCCAAGTTTTCTAAATCCATTCCAAGTAATCATCCAAGATCAAGAAACCTTTGTTACTTACAGTAGGTTATCTTTCTGATACAAGGTAATAATCATATTCAAACTTTAATTCAATTTCTATAACTATAACAATCTTATTTCGAGTGAAAATCTTACTTGAACTGTTTTCGTGTCATGATTCTGCTTCAAGAACTTTCAAGCCATCCAAGGATCCTTTGAAGCTAGATCTATTTTTCTCATTTCCAGTAGCTTTATCCAAAAAACTTGAGGTAGTAATGATGTTCATAACATCATTCGATTCATACATATAAAGCTATCTTATTCGAAGGTTTAAACTTGTAATCACTAGAACATAGTTTAGTTAATTCTAAACTTGTTCGCAAACAAAAGTTAATCCTTCTAACTTGAATTTTAAAATCAACTAAACACATGTTCTATATCTATATTATATGTTAACTTAATGATTTAAAACCTGGAAACACGAAAAACACAATAAAACTGGATATACGCCGTCGTAGTAAAACCGGGGGCTGTTTTGGTTTGGATAATTAAAAACTATGAAAAACTTTGATTTAAAAGCTATACTTCTGGAAAAATGATTTTTCTTATGAACATGAAACCATATCCAAAAATCATGGTTAAACTCAAAGTGAAAGTATGTTTTTCAAAACAGTCATCAAGATGTCGTTCTTTCGACGGAAATGACTACCGCTTTCAAAAATGACTTGTAACTTGTATTTCCGACTACCTATACTTTTTCTGTTTAGTTTCATAAAGTCAAGTTCAATACGAAACCGTGGCCACTTAAATCACTCAAAACGGATTAGAAACGAAGAAATGGCGAGCAAAACAAAATTGGTAAAAACTACTCATTTTAGCTACGTGAAAATTGGTAACAAATCTATTCCAACCATAACTTAATCAACTTGTATTGTATATTATGTAATCTTGAGATATCATAGACACGTATACAATGTTTCGATCTATCATGTCGACACATCTATATATATTTCGGAACAACCATAGACACTCTATATGTGAATGTTGGAGTTAGCTATACAGGGTTGAGGTTGATTCCAAAATATATATAGTTTGAGTTGTGATCAATACTGAGATATGTATACACTGGGTCGTGGATTGATTCAAGGTAATATTTATCGATTTATTTCTGTACATCTAACTGTGGACAACTAGTTGTAGGTTACTAACGAGGACAGCTGACTTAATAAACTTAAAACATAAAAATGTATTAAAAGTTTTGTAAGTATATTTTGAACATAATTTGATATATATGTATATATTATTATAGGTTCGTGAATCAACCAGTGGCCAAGTCTTACTTCCCGACGAAGTAAAAATCTGTGAAATTGAGTTATAGTCTCACTTTTAAAATTTAATATTTTTGGGATGAGAATACATGCAGGTTTTATAAATGATTTACAAAATAGACACAAGTACATGAAACTACATTCTATGGTTGAATTATCGAAATCGAATATGCCCTTTTTTATTAAGTCTGGTAATCTAAGAATTAGGGAACAGACACCCTAATTGACGCGAATCCTAAAGATAGATCTATTGGGCCTAACAAACCCCGTCTAAATTACCGGATGCTTTAGTACTTCGAAATTAATATCATATCCGAAGGGTGTCCCGGAATGATGGGGATATTCTTATATATGCATTTTGTTAATGTCGGTTACCAGGTGTTCACCATATGAATGATTTTTATCTCTATGTATGGGATGTGTATTGAAATATGAAATCTTGTGGTCTATTGTTACGATTTGATATATATAGGTTAAACCTATAACTCACCAACATTTTTGTTGACGTTTAAAGCATGTTTATTCTCAGGTGAATACTAAGAGCTTCCGATGTTGCATACTAAAATAAGGACAAGATTTGGAGTCCATGTTTATATGATATTGTGTAAAAACTGCATTCAAGAAACTGATTTCATTGTAACATATTTGTATTGTAAACCATTATGTAATGGTCGTGTGTAAACATGATATTTTAGATTATCATTATTTGATAATCTACGTATAGCTTTTTAAACCTTTATTTACGAAATAAAGGTTATGGTTTGTTTTAAAAATGAATGCAGTCTTTGAAAAACGTCTCATATAGAGGTCAAAACCTCGCAACGAAATCAATTAATATGGAACGTTTTTAATCAATAAGAACGGGACATTTCAGTTGGTATCTGAGCATTGGTCTTAGAGAACCAGAATTTTGCATTAGTGTGTCTTATCGAGTTTGTTAGGATGCACTAGTGAATCTGGACTTCGACCGTGTTTACTTGAAAAATGATTGCTTAACAAATTTTGTTGGAAACTATATATATTTTAAACCTGTGAATATTATGTGATATATTAATCTCTTAACGTGTTTGATATTATGTGATCGATGTCTACGTCTAGAACAAGTCCCATTGACTCACCTAATAATAATGAAGAGTCAAATGTAAATTGGAATGATTCGTGGACTGATCACAAGTTCCCGAAGAGGAACCGGAAGAAGAGTTGGAATCGGAAGAAGAATCGGAACCGGAAGAAGAAATATAACCAGTGGGGGAAATAATAAAACGGTTAATTAAAAGAAAATCCTCAATCAACCGACCAAAGTTAATTATGGTCAATGGTGTTTCCGCCAAGCAAGCAAAATATTGGGAGGATTACCAATTCTCCGATGAATTGGATCCCGACAAGGATTCCGATAATGTTATAGAAATTACCCCAACATAATTTAATAAGGCAAAAGAGAACAATAAGGGAAAGGGCATAAAAATAGAGAAATTTGATTCCAAACCCGATGAACTTTATATGTATCGTCAACCCCCGTATTTCTTAAGTTGTGACAATAATCCGGGAACCTCTAAACCACCAGGTTTTTCTAAACCAATGTGAAAAACGACGGCTCGTATTAGGGGAACATCATATATCCCTAGAAACTTGGCAAAATGAACCAAAACCGAAGAAGAAGAAACGAGCGAGTCGGAATAAGATAGTTGTATTCGTGTGGTGTAATATATGTAATATAGTGTGCTTATGCTTTATGATATATGTAAAAATTGCTTGTATTAATAAGTATTTTTTTTATGAATCTAACTCTTGTCTGTTTTACAGTATAAAAACACAAAATGGATAGACTACCCAATATTTTAAGAGATCTACCCGGAGACATGATTGATGAAATCTTGTCTAGAGTCAGTCAGAATTCCTCGGCACAACTATTTAAGGCGAGATCAGTTTGTAAGACATTCGAAGAACGTTCCAAGAATGCCTTGGTTTATAAAAGGCTTTCGTTCGAAAGATGGGGGATATCATATTGGGAAATCCATAAGTTACGATGTGTTTACTTTGACGCATATATTGCGGGGAACCCAAATGCTATTTTACGCAACGGGTTAAGAAATTATTTTGACTCAATATATCCGAATATAGGACTTCGTGATTTAGAAAAAGCGGCTAACATGCAACATAAAGAAGCATGTTATACTTACGGGTTAGTAATGTTCGCTTCTCACCAAAGTGAGAACAAGAACATCGGGCTACAACTATTAAACAAAACGTTCCCACAAGTGACGAAGTCGGTAATTGGGGTAAGAAATGAGGTTTTTAGGTTATTACGAGACTGTTGGTCATTACGTAACCTTCATCCTTTTGACGACGTTACAACACATTGTCTTACTATCGGTCACAATGGTTATGTTCCACAAAACCAAGGATAGGAAGTGGTATTAGTAAAACCAGAATGCATGACTTGTTTCTGGACGTATGAATTATGTGTCTTTATTGCCTTTGCTGAACGCCTTATTTATTAACAAGAATTATCTTTGCAACTACTTTGTATCAAAGTTTTATGTGCTATATTTCATGCTATATGTAAAATAGCGGTATTGTAAGTTTGCAAGTTATTGTATAAAGGCTTGAATATGTTATATATATATATATAAATATATATATATATATATATATATATATATATATATATATATATATATATAATTTTGTTTTTGTGATTAGTTTTTCATATAGAATTGTAGTAGTTGAAATGGTATGTTAGCTACTAAGTATGAACTTAACGGGTAGGTACTACCCGAATTAAAGAGTATAAAACGCTAATACGAAGAAAGAGCTTTTATAAATAAGTTCATATTACGCTACGAAATACTATTGACTACTCTTGATATTCTATATGATTAACTCGTTTCATTTGACTATTTTGAAGGAAATGGCACCGACTACTCGACACACCTTGAATATGAGCGAAGAGGAATTTCGTGCCATTCTTGCTTCAAACATAGCCGCCGTACAGGCTACGCTATATACCAATAATAACCTTGGATCTAGCAGTACAGGAAATCGTGTAGGATGCACCTACAAAGAATTTACTGCCTGCAAACCTTTGGAATTTGATGGAACCGAAGGACCGATCGGATTGAAACGGTGGACTGAGAAGGTCGAATCGGTGTTTGCCATAAGTAAGTGTACTGAAGAGGACAAAGTGAAGTACACTACACATACCTTCACAGGTTTTGCGTTAACATGGTGGAATACCTATCTAGAGCAAGTGGGACAAGATGATGCTTACGCACTACCGTGGTCAGTATACAAGCACTTGATGAACGAGAAGTACCGTCCCAGAACCGAGGTCAATTAGCTCAAGACAGAACTTAGAGGGTTATGAACCCAAGGATTTGATATTACCATGTACGAAAGACGATTCACAGAATTGTGCCTATTGTGTCCGGGAGCGTTCGAAGATGAGGAAGAGAAGATCGACGCGTTTGTGAAAGGATTACAAACTAGTGAAAGAGATATAAGTTCACACGAGCCCGCCTCCATACAACAGGCATGTAGAATGGCTCACAAACGAGTAAACCAGATTGAAGAAAGAATTAAAGAACAGACTGCTGAAGAGGCCAATGTGAAGCAAGTCAAAAGAAAGTGGGAGGAAAACGGTGATAAGAATCACCAATACAACAACAACAGCAATTACAACAATAATCGCAACAACTATCCCAACAATCGCAACATCAATCGCAACTACAACAAACGGCCCAACAACAACAACAACAACAACAACAACAACAACAACAACAACAACAATCATCCCAATAACAATAACAAATCCCATCCAAAGTACCGGATGCTTTAGTACTTCGAAATTTATATCATGTCCGAAGGAGGATCCCGGAATGATGGGGATATTCTTATATATGCATCTTGTTAATGTCGGTTACCAGGTGTTCACCATATGAATGATTTTTTATCTCTATGTATGGGATGTGTATTGAAATATGAAATCTTGTGGTCTATTGTTATGTTTTGATATATATAGGTTAAACCTATAACTCACCAACATTTTTGTTGACGTTTAAAGCATGTTTATTCTCAGGTGAATACTAAGAGCTTCCGCTGTTGCATACTAAAATAAGGACAAGATTTGGAGTCCATGTTTGTATGATATTGTGTAAAAACTGCATTCAAGAAACTGATTTCGATGTAACATATTTGTATTGTAAACCATTATGTAATGGTCGTGTGTAAACAGGATATTTTAGATTATCATTATTTGATAAATCTACGTAAAGCTTTTTAAACCTTTATTTATGAAATAAAGGTTATGGTTTGTTTTAAAAATGAATGCAGTCTTTGAAAAACGTCTCATATAGAGGTCAAAACCTCGCAACGAAATCAATTAATATGGAACATTTTTAATCAATAAGAACGGGACATTTCATAAATGACTTTTTACCCTTAGTTAATATTAATTTATTAATATTAGTGTTTTTAATAATTATGTGTTCATAATTATTGGTGTATGGGATAAAGTGTGTTTTGTAACAAGGGTCACAGAACAGGTTTCGTTATGTGAATTGGACCTCGTTAGGGCCACCTAATGAGGTAAATTGTGTTTTAGATAACTGAAAAATACCCGTGTAGTGGGGAATGGGGTTTCCTCACAATGAAGAAACCCCTCTTTGAATAAATACCCTGTACGTTCTATTCTTTCCTTTTTAGTAACTTGAAAAACCTTAAACATCCCTTAGCTCTGTAAATTCATAAAATCAAAAGTGCAAATTCAATGCTTGTGATTTCGCTTATTTGATTCTAGCATTTACAAGGATCAAAACAAGGTAAACATCACTGAATTTGGTGAATTAAAAAGTGGGTTTTGGGTTAAAATGGGTTTTGATGAATTTTGAGTTTGATTCTTGATTATATGTGTTTGTTTTGCTTGATTGATGTTAGATATAGTTTATATAAGTGTTATGCGGTATTATTGAGCCTTTGAATCGACCAAAACAAGCAAAAATCGAGTTTTGTGTGCAAAAAACGCGAAAACAACTTGCTGGAACTGATTTTCAGCACCCACACTTTTGACAGCTCAACCGTACATGTGACCACACTTTTGAGGCTCAACCCTCACTTGCATGAGTGAGACCTCAGCCGTGCGAGTGAGCAGTGGCCACTTTTTAGGAAAATTGAAAGGGCTGTAACTTTCAAACCGTAACTCCGTTTTCGATGAATAAACTATCGTTGGAATCATCTTAAGGTGTAGTATATAATGATAAGGTTTTAAAACACTAAATAAAACTTTATTTTGGGTCTAAGTTATTCGGAGGCGTGTATGCTCCAATTTACACTCATACGGGAGTTGCTATGGAAGGGGATTTTGGGTAAACTTGCCCATAATCGATCATAGACTTATTTGAGTGACTTAATAGCATGATTTGATGGTATGATATCGATTTTTTATTGAATATTACTACTATTCTTCATCACTCACACGAGTGAGCATTCACTCGTACGGTTGAGATAGTCAACCGTGTGGTGAACCGTGTGAGTTAGTGGTGATAAGAAACTTATGTTTTGATTGTAATGATTCGTACGGTTGAGGCATAACTCGTACGAGTCACTGGTCACTCATGTGATTAACTGTACGGATCAGGTGAATCATTGTAGGATGTTTGGTCATAGACCAAACGTACGAGTGAGTTGTCAAACGCACGGTTGAGTGTTCTTAAATGTGCATGTGATGGTGTCACTCGTACGGTTGGCAGACCACTTGTAAAGTGATTAAGTGTTGGTATTGGTATTATTGTCTTGTTGTCGGGTTGTTATCAAGATATGATTACTGACTTGGATTGTATCATTCTCAGGTGATAAAGGAACAGAGAAGACTCAGTAACATTAGACCACTGAGTTCTTGCTGGTAATCAGTGAGTGGGGCTATCCGTATGGATATTGGTATTTAGTAACAAGTGTAGTTACTACCCGCTATTTGGTTAATATAGATTGTGATAATCTATGTATGCATGTTAATTATTATTGTAATGATAAGTAGTAGGTTATACTACTGTTATCAGGTTTCCGCTTAGATTGGAATAGTAGAATACCTGATTAGATTGCCTTGTGGTTATTAGTGATGTTACCTACAGTGAGATTGTAGGTGGGTTATGTGCACATTAGGGAACTGGCCGTGTATAGAAGGGTCAGTACCGTCCGTGTATAGAAGGGACGGAAGAGGTCAACTGTGTATAGAAGGGTTGGGCTCGAGGGTTATTGTACGGGCAGTATACTGCAATTGACGTATGTAAATGTCAAGAGAGGTATACCGTGGGACAATAACTGGATCTATCGGTACGGCTCTAGCTTGATCAGCTAGTAGTTGTAGACCTGGCAGGGTTAACGGTCCTCTTGGGGTTTTATAGCCATTAGTGCTATGTATAGCCGTTAGTGCTATGAGATTGAAAAGCTGTGTAAAGCTATTGATATTATTAGTGAGTAGCTATGTATAGCTATGGATACCTTTATTATATAGGTATGTAAGGCTGTGTAGTATAGTGCCTTTGGTGCCTTTACTGAATAGCTTGTTGATGCTATAGCTACTCTGTTAATTGAATCACTGCCTAGCTCTGTATGCTATAGTTGAGTAATGCTATATTATGTGATAGCTGAGTAATGCTATGTCCTTATGCCCTTGGCCTAATGCATGATCCCTAAAATCTAGGCTTGGTACTTTGTATTAGTATCTATTGGGATATCTCACTCACTTAGCGTTGTACTAATCCCCCACATTTTCTCCCCTGCAGGTTATATTATTTTGCATGCTAGAGACGGGAGAAGATAGTTGTACTTTGGATATGTTTGACACACTGAAGAACTCTGATGTCCGATATAACTATGCCTAACTATTTTGAAAAGTAACACAAGTGGATTGTAATGTATATTAATGAGGTGCTTTTAACATATGAATATTATATGCTTTAAATACTCCCGCTGTGTTTTTCTTTAAAAAAAAAGTAAGGTGTTACAACTTGGTATCCGAGCATAGGTTTGGCCACATGTACATTGTGATGAATGTCATGTTCCCAAATCTAGTTTGGAGTTGTGTCAAACATACTAGTGGGGGAAGGGAAAGTGAATATGGGTAGAATACGTGTTAGTTGATAGGTACTAACCGATTATCCACTAAGTTTTTGTGAGATGTTGTGCTAAGACAGGTATGGCTGATCAAATTCAGGACGTCGATACCCCCTTGACCCCCAGACTAACAAGAGCGTCCTCAGAGGAGCTTAGTGCAGAAGATGATTTACAAGAGTATAATTTTCAGTTACAAAGTGAGTTGAAAGAAATGAGAGATAGAATTCGGGAACTGGAACAACAAAAGTCACAAACAACTAATATTACGGTTGCTCCATTCACAACTATTCCATGTACACCTCTAGGTTTTGCAACATCGCAAAATGATTCAGTGCCTATTAGAGGTGAATTGCCACAACAATCGCAACCACAATCACAAATTCCACTCCAGTCTAATTATACAAATCCAGAGCAGATGTTATATCCATGTCAGATCTTTCAGCAAACCTCAATTGAAACCAAGAAGAAGTTTACCTATAAACAGTTCTTAAATTGTAATCCTCCTACGTATTCGGGCAGCGCTAACCTGAATGATACATTAAATTGGTTGAGAGAAGTGGACCGGGAATTTGAAGCGTGTCAATGTGAACCAGAACTCAGAGTTACTTTTGCTTTTCAGTTATTGAAGAATAAAGGTATGGTATGGTGGGATTATGTCATTACGCATATAACAAAGGAACAATTTGGTTAAATCACTTGGGAGCAATTTTATGAAAAAGTGTGCGAATAGTATTGTACTCTATACGAGATAGGAAAGTTAAGGAGAGAGTTTATGGAATTGAAAATGACCGAACAAATGTCTGTGGATGATGCGATTGATCAATATACTGACAAACTAAGGTTTGCGCATCAATGGGTTCCAGATGAACGATCTAAAATTTATCATTTTGTGGAAATGTTATTACCAGAATATCGAACTTTGGCAAGAACTGCCACCACTTTATCTCAAGCTTTTGTTATGGCAAAAATGGTTGAGGGTGATATTAAAGCTGTAATTAACCGTAGAAAAGCGAATGTAAGTCTTCAGCAGCAAAGTCAAACAATAAGTCAACCTAGTTCAAAGTCAAAGAAATCTTTTTGGAACAGGTTGAAAAGGAAACAGACTCAGAGTGTATCTAAGTTAAAATTTAAAACATGGTGGGTTCATTGTAGAGCAAGTCACGATGGATATTGTATTGAAAGAACGCGCCGATGTTATCGATGTGGTTTAATAGGACATGATGTCCAGTCTTATTCATTTAAGGATAATGTATGTTGGAATTGTCAGAATGAAGGTCATCGATCTGATCAGTGTCCATCTGTGAGAAAGTCATATTCTGAATCAAGGTCTAGGGCAAGGTCAGGATCAACCGGGGGTTCGACGGGAGGATCATCAGTTTCACTGATGGGGCAGAAGAGGAAGAAATCCTCTTGAATCTAAAAGGTATGTTCTTGACTAATTGTTATATATGTAAGTGTACTGTTTGATTGTGAACAACTACTTGATTGTGCTTGTAGTCAGTGGGGATTCACTGAGATTATTTATGATACAATTACTTCCTCCTTAAGGGCCGAAGTAATCAAAGGTTTAGTGGTTCCAACCACAATGATTGTGATTGGAAGTACTTTTGGTGATTTAGGAAACTTAGTCCTTATGACAGGTCTGTGTGATATGTATAGATTGTTTCCCCAGCATTTTGTAATGTGTTTGCTCTGCTGCATGATTATGTGCATGTGAAGTGATTGCTTCTCGCTCTAAAGTAAAAGTAGCCAGTGGTTTGATGACTCCTGTTACATAAGTTATGTCTGGAGCTACCATTGACATTATTGGGATTTTATTCCCTTTTAATTGGTTGCCCTGATTTTAGTGACTTGTCAGTTATAAAAGTCCTGCTATAGCATTATGTATGACCTGATAAGATTGCGTAGCGCTTATGTGATTTGTACTTTTACCTCGGACTGACGGGACACACGTAGTGGCCCGTAAGGATTGGAATAGGGTAGTAGTCCCATTGTATATAGATAAAGGACTTAAACCCTGTATATAGCCCCCAGGTGTATGTGATTTGTACATTATGTAGGATGTTGGCCCTACTCTATTGCTTACAATACATGCTTAGATTAAAATGCGTGAAACAATAGTGAATCCTTAAGGAATTGTTTTTCCTTCCTTAGACTTGCGTGAATTTTGGTAACAACTTTAGAAAGGAATTATGGGTAGTGTTCCCTGGGTGGTCTTTTAAGGGATAGGGAAACCCTTGATTTGAGTGGTGATTGATACCGAGTATATGTTATGAATTGAAGACAGAGCTATGTGTTAGACAGTGTCTGGAATTGTGAGTAGTGTATCATTAAGATAGAATGGCATGACTTAATAAATTCCTATGCTTGGATGTTCGTGTGACATATGTATATAACAGTTGTAACCTTCGGGAATTAGATTGATAATACATGGACTGTTATTGATTTACAAATGGTGTGATTTCCATAAGCTCAAGCTGGACTATGGTGATATGTTGTAAATGATGACTAGATCGAATTTAGTAGATATCCATGTGTGAAGAATTCGTGATGATATATGACTGATGAGACTGATAGACTAGTGATTAAGTAATTTTTTTTTATTACCGATGCTTAACAGGAAATTGAGTGCCATAAGCTATGTGTGAACCATATAGGATTTTCCTTATCGAGTGACTCAGAACGACGGTATGATTTAGAAGAATATACTATTGCCTGGCCAACAAAAGTATATTGTGGTAAATCATACAGAAATTCTGAGAAACTGAAGGATATATAGAAGACTCGAACTGTGCATTGACAGTGGGTTGACTGTTGAACAATGAATTATTTGAGCATGAAATGACTAACCTTAACAATTTTGGTAAATTACAGACATATTTTGAGAACATGAGTACAAATTTTGGTAAAATAAATCAAATTCAATTGCCCTTGCTTGGAAATTTGAGGGAATTTAACGGTGTAAGGAGTTAAACCTGATGACAATTTGGTGAATTTGATGGTACAAGTGGTATATTGACAAAATTTCAACTTTGACTCCTGCGTTGATCGTGGAAATTTATGGACACTAGTGGTTAGTGGAACGACGTTTGAAGTAAAGGTCATTGTTTTGGACCGTGATCGGTTGCATAAATTGACCATCCTTTGCATTTTTCAGGAACGGTGATAAGTTTCGAATGACAACGGGTCAAATTTCAGTATTAACTGTGGTAAGTGAGTATGTGTAATCGGTCAATTGAAGGTTCGTTGATAATGATGACCAATTAAGTAAGTTAGAATAATTGGATATGACCATTTGGACTTGAATGTGAATTAGAAATTAGAGGTTGTGATGAACCTGTGATAGTGACCTGGACCAGATTCCGAGGACGAAATCTTCTTAAGGGGGTGAATTTGTAACAACATCGAATCGGGCCTAGCGGTAAATGACTTTTTACCCTTAGTTAAAATTAAATTTATTAATATTAGTGTTTTTAATAATTACGTGTTCATAATTATTGGTGTATGGGATAAAGTGTGTTTTGTAACAAGGGTCACAAAACAGGTTTCGTTATGTGAATTGGACCTCGTTAGGGCCACCTAATGAGGTACATTGTATTTTAGATAACTGAAAAATACCCATGTGTAGTGGGGAATGGGGTTTCCTCACAATGAAGAAACCCCTCTTTGAATAAATACCCTGTATGTTCTATTCTTTCTTTTTTAGTAACTTGAAAAACCCTAAACATCCCTTAGCTCTCTAAATTAATAAAATCAAAAGTGCAAATTCAAGGCTTGTGATTTCGTTTATCTGATTCTAGAATTTACAAGGATCAAAACAAGGTAAACATCACTGAATTTGGTGAATTAAAAAGTGGGTTTTGGGTTAAAAATGGGTTTTGATGAATTTTGAGTTTGATTCTTGATTATATGTATTTGTTTTGCTTGATTGATGTTAGATATAGTTTATATAAGTGTTATGTGATATTATTGAGCCTTTGAATCGACCAAAACAAGCAAAAATCGAGTTTTGGGTGCAAAAAATGCGAAAACAGCGTGCTGGAACTGATTTTCAGCACCCACACTTTTAACAGCTTAACCGTACGTGTGACCGTACTTTTGAGGTTCAACCACGCGGTTGAGGACTCACTCGCATGAATGAGACCTCAGCCGTGCGAGTGAGCAGTGGCCAGTTTTTAGGAAAATTGAAAGGGCTGTAACTTTCAAACCGTAACTCCGTTTTTGACGAATAAACTATCGTTGGAATCATCTTGAGGTGTAGTATCTAATGATAAGGTTTTAAAACACTAAATAAAACTTTATTTTGGGTCTAAGTTATTCGGAGGCGTGTATGCTCCATTTTACACTCATACGGGAGTTGCTATGGAAGGGGATTTTGGGTAAACTTGCCCATAATGGATCATAGACTTATTTGAGTGACTTAATAGCATGATTTGATGGTATGATATCGATTGTTCATTGAATATTACTACTATTCTTCATCACTCGCACGAGTGAGCGTTCACTCGTACGGTTGAGATAGCCAACCGTGTGGTGAACCGTGCGAGTTAGTGGTGATAAGAAACTTATGTTTTGATTGTAATGATACGTACGGTTGAGGCATGATCTCGTACGCGTCATTGGTCACTCATGTGATTAACCGTACGGATTAGCTAAATCATTGTAGGATGTTTGGTCATAGACCAAACGTATGAGTGAGTTGTCAACCGCACGGTTGAGTGTTCTCAAACGTGCGTGTGATGGTGTCACTCGTACAGTTGGCAGACCACTTGTAAAGTGATTAAGTGTTGGTATTGGTATTATTGTCTTGTTGTCGGGTTGTTATCAAGATATGATTTCTGACTTGGATTGTATCATTCTCAGGTGATAAAGGAACAGAGAAGACTCAGTAACATTAGACCATTGAGTTCTTGTTGGTAATCGGTGAGTGGGACTATCCTTATGGATATTGGTATTTAGTAACAAGTGTAGTTACTACCCACTGTTTGGTTAATATAGATTGTGATAATCTCTGTATGCATGTTAATTATTATTGTAATGATAAGTAGTAGGTTATACTACTATTATCAGGTTTCTGCTTAGATTGGAATAGTAGAATGCCTGATTAGATTGCCTTGTGGTTATTAGTGATGTTACCTACAGTGAGATTGTAGGTGGGTTATGTGCACATTAGGGAACTGGCCGTGTATAGAAGGGTCAGTACTGTCCGTGTATAGAAGGGACGAAAGAGGTCAACCGTGTATAGAAGGGTTGGGCTCGGGGGTTATTGTACGGGCAGTATCCTGCAATTGACGTATGTAAACGTTAGGAGAGGTATACTGTGGGACAATAACTGGAGCTATCGGTACGGCTCTAGCTTGATCAGCTAGTAGTTGTAGACCTCGCAGGGTCAACGATCCTCTTGGGGTTTTATAGCCATTAGTGCTATGTATAGCCGTTAGTGCTATGAGATTGAATAGCTGTGTAAAGCTATTGATATCATTAGTGAGTAGCTATGTATAGCTATGGATACTTTTATTATATAGGTATGTAAGGTTATGTAGTATAGTGCCTTTGGTGCCTTTACTGAATAGCTTGTTGATGCTATTGCTACTTTGTTAATTGAATCACTGCCTAGCTCTGTATGCTATAGTTGAGTAATGCTATATTATGTGATAGCTGAGTAATGCTATGTCCTTATGCCCTTGGCCTAATGCATGATCCCTAAAAGCTAGGCTTGGTACTTTGTATTAGTATCTATTGGGATATCTCACTCACTTAGCGTTGTGCTAATCCCCCACATTTTCTCCCCTGCAGGTTATATTATTTTGCATGCTAGAGATGGGAGAAGATAGTTGTACTTTGGTTATGTTTGACACACTGAAGAACTCTGATGTCCGATATAACTATGCCTAACTATTTTGAAAAGTAACACCAGTGGATTGTAATGTATATTAATGAGGTGCTTTTAACATATGAATATTATATGCTTTAAATACTTCCGCTGTGATTTAAAAAAAAGTACGTTGTTACAAGAATCTACCATAAATGTCAGTCCACTGAAATGTCCCGTTCTTATTGATTAAAAACGTTCCATATTAATTGATTTCGTTGCTAGGTTTTGACCTCTATATGAGACGTTTTTCAAAGACTGCATTCATTTTAAAACAAACCATAACCTTTATTTCATCAATAAAGGTTTAAAAAGCTTTACGTAGATTATCAAATAATGATAATCTAAAATATCCTGTTTACACACGACCATTACATAATGGTTTACAATACAAATATGTTACAACAAAATAAGTTTCTTGAATGCAGTTTTTACACAATATCATACAAGCATGGACTCCAAATCTCGTCCTTTTTTAAGTATGCGACAGCGGAAGCTCTTAATAATCACCTGAGAATAAACATGCTTAAAACGTCAACAAAAATGTTGGTGAGTTATAGGTTTAACCTATATATATCAAATCATAATAATAGACCACAAGATTTCATATTTCAATACACATCCCATACATAGAGATAAAAATCATTCATATGGTGAACACCTGGTAACCGACATTAACAAGATGCATATATAAGAATATCCCCATCATTCCGGGACACCCTTCGGATATGATATAAATTTTGAAGTACTAAAGCATCCGGTACTTTGGATGGGGTTTGTTAAGCCCAATAGATCTATCTTTAGGATTCGCGTCAATTAGGGTGTCTGTTCCCTAATTCTTAGATTACCAGACTTAATAAAAAGGGGCATATTTGATTTCGATAATTCAACCATAGAATGTAGTTTCACGTACTTGTGTCTATTTTATAAATTATTTATAAAACCTGCATGTATTCTCATCCCAAAAATATTAGATTTTAAAAGTGGGACTATAACTCACTTTCACAGATTTTTACTTCGTCGAGAAGTAAGACTTGGCCACTAGTTGATTCACAAACCTATAACAATATATACATATATATCAAAGTATGTTCAAAATATATTTACAACACTTTTAATATATTTTGGTGTTTTAAGTTTATTAAGTCAGCTGTCCTCGTTAGTAACCTACAACTAGTTGTCCACAGTTAGATGTACAGAAATAAATCGATAAATATTATCTTGAATCAATCCACGACCCAGTGTATACGTATCTCAGTATTGATCACAACTCAAACTATATATAATTTGGAATCAACCTCAACCCTGTATAGCTAACTCCAACATTCACATATAGAGTGTCTATGGTTGTTCCGAAATATATATAGATGTGTCGACATGATAGGTCGAAACATTGTATACGTGTCTATGGTATCTCAAGATTACATAATATACAATACAAGTTGATTAAGTTATGGTTGGAATAGATTTGTTACCAATTTTCACGTAGCTAAAATGAGAAAAATTATCCAATCTTGTTTTACCCATAACTTCTTCATTTTAAATCCGTTTTGAGTGAATCAAATTGCTATGGTTTCATATTGAACTATATTTTATGAATCTAAACAGAAAAAGTATAGGTTTATAGTCGGAAAAATAAGTTACAAGTCGTTTTTGTAAAGGTAGTCATTTCAGTCGAAAGAACGACGTCTAGATGACCATTTTAGAAAACATACTTCCACTTTGAGTTTAACCATAATTTTTGGATATAGTTTCATGTTCATAATAAAAATCATTTTCTCAAAATAACAACTTTTAAATCAAAGTTTATCATAGTTTTTAATTAACTAACCCAAAACAGCCCGCGGTGTTACTACGACGGCGTAAATCCGGTTTTACGGTGTTTTTCGTGTTTCTAGGTTTTAAATCATTAAGTTAGCATATAATATAGATATAGAACATGTGTTTAGTTGATTTTAAAAGTCAAGTTAGAAGGATTAACTTTTGTTTGCGAACAAGTTTAGAATTAACTAAACTATGTTCTAGTGATTACAAGTTTAAACCTTCGAATAATATAGCTTTATATGTATGAATCGAATGATGTTATGAACATCATTACTACCTTAAGTTCCTTGGATAAACCTACTGGAAAAGAGAAAAATGGATCTAGCTTCAACGGATCCTTGGATGGCTCGAAGTTCTTGAAGCAGAATCATGACACGAAAACAAGTTCAAGTAAGATCATCACTTGAAATAAGATTGTTATAGTTATAGAAATTGAACCAAAGTTTGAATATGATTATTACCTTGTATTAGAATGATAACCTACTGTAAGAAACAAAGATTTCTTGAGGTTGGATGATCACCTTACAAGATTGGAAGTGAGCTAGCAAACTTGAAAGTATTCTTGATTTTATGTAACTAGAACTTGTAGAATTTATGAAGAACACTTAGAACTTGAAGATAGAACTTGAGAGAGATCAATTATATGAAGAAAATTGAAGAATGAAAGTGTTTGTAGGTGTTTTTGGACGTTGGTGTATGGATTAGATATAAAGGATATGTAATTTTGTTTTCATGTAAATAAGTCATGAATGATTACTCATATTTTTGTAATTTTATGAGATATTTCATGCTAGTTGCCAAATGATGGTTCCCACATGTGTTAGGTGACTCACATGGGCTGCTAAGAGCTGATCATTGGAGTGTATATACCAATAGTACATACATCTAAAAGCTGTGTATTTTACGAGTACGAATACGGGTGCATACGAGTAGAATTGTTGATGAAACTGAACGAGGATGTAATTGTAAGCATTTTTGTTAAGTAGAAGTATTTTGATAAGTGTATTGAAGTCTTTCAAAAGTGTATAAATACATATTAAAACACTACATGTATATACATTTTAACTGAGTCGTTAAGTCATCGTTAGTCGTTACATGTAAGTGTTGTTTTGAAACTTTTAGGTTAACGATCTTGTTAAATGTTGTTAACCCAATGTTTATAATATCAAATGATATTTTAAATTATTATATTATCATTATATTATCATGTATGAATGTCTCTTAATATGATATATATACATTAAATGTCTTTACAACGATAATCGTTACATATATGTCTCGTTTAAAAATCATTAAGTTAGTAGTCTTGTTTTTACATATGTAGTTCATTGTTAATATACTTAATGATATGTTTACTTATCATAGTATCATGTTAACTATATATATATATCCATATATATGTCATCATATAGTTTTTACAAGTTTTAACGTTCGTGAATCACCGGTCAACTTGGGTGGTCAATTGTCTATATGAAACATATTTCAATTAATCAAATCTTAACAAGTTTGATTGCTTAACATGTTGGAAACATTTAATCATGTAAATATCAATCTCAATTAATATATATAAACATGGAAAAGTTCGGGTCACTACAGTACCTACCCGTTAAATAAATTTCGTCCCGAAATTTTAAGCTGTTGAAGGTGTTGACGAATCTTCTGGAAATAGATGCGGGTATTTCTTCTTCATCTGATCTTCACGCTCCCAGGTGAACTCGGGTCCTCTACGAGCATTCCATCGAACTTTAACAATTGGTATCTTGTTTTGCTTAAGTCTTTTAACCTCACGATCCATTATTTCGACGGGTTCTTCGATGAATTGAAGTTTTTCGTTGATTTGGATTTCATCTAACGGAATAGTGAGATCTTCTTTAGCAAAACATTTCTTCAAATTCGAGACGTGGAAAGTGTTATGTACAGCCGCGAGTTGTTGAGGTAACTCAAGTCGGTAAGCTACTGGTCCGACACGATCAATAATCTTGAATGGTCCAATATACCTTGGATTTAATTTCCCTCGTTTACCAAATCGAACAACGCCTTTCCAAGGTGAAACTTTAAGCATGACCATCTCTCCAATTTCAAATTCTATATCTTTTCTTTTAATGTCAGCGTAGCTCTTTTGTCGACTTTGGGCGGTTTTCAACCGTTGTTGAATTTGGATGATCTTCTCGGTAGTTTCTTGTATAATCTCCGGACCCGTAATCTGTCTATCCCCCACTTCACTCCAACAAATCGGAGACCTGCACTTTCTACCATAAAGTGCTTCAAAAGGCGCCATCTCAATGCTTGAATGGTAGCTGTTGTTGTAGGAAAATTCTGCTAACGGTAGATGTCGATCCCAACTCTTTCCGAAATCAATAACACATGCTCGTAGCATGTCTTCAAGCGTTTGTATCGTCCTTTCGCTCTGCCCATCAGTTTGTGGATGATAGGCAGTACTCATGTCTAGACGAGTTCCTAATGCTTGCTGTAATGTCTGCCAGAATCTTGAAATAAATCTGCCATCCCTATCAGAGATAATAGAGATTGGTATTCCATGTCTGGAGATGACTTCCTTCAAATACAGTCGTGCTAACTTCTCCATCTTGTCATCTTCTCTTATTGGCAGGAAGTGTGCTGATTTGGTGAGACGATCAACTATTACCCAAATAGTATCAAAACCACTTGCAGTCCTTGGCAATTTAGTGATGAAATCCATGGTAATGTTTTCCCATTTCCATTCCGGGTTGTTGAAGTAGACCTGATGGTTTCTGATGCTCAGCTTTGACCTTAGAACACGTCAAACATTCTCCTACGTATTTAGCAACATCAGCTTTCATACCCGGCCACCAAAAATGTTTCTTGAGATCCTTGTACATCTTCCCCGTTCCAGGATGTATTGAGTATCTGGTTTTATGAGCTTCTCTAAGTACCATTTCTCTCATATCTCCAAATTTTGGTACCCAAATCCTTTCAGCCCTATACCGAGTTCCGTGTTCCCGAATATTAAGATGCTTCTCCGATCCTTTGGGTATTTCATCCTTTAAATTTCCCTTTTTTAAAACTCCTTGTTGCGCCTCCTTTATTTGAGTAGTAAGGTTATTATGAATCATTATATTCATAGATTTTACTCGAATGGGTTCTCTGTCCTTCCTGCTCAAAGCATCGGCTACCACATTTGCCTTCCCCGGGTGGTAACGAATCTCAAAGTCGTAATCATTCAATAATTCAATCCACCTACGCTGCCTCATATTCAGTTGTTTCTGATTAAATATGTGTTGAAGACTTTTGTGGTCGGTATATATAATACTTTTGACCCCATATAAGTAGTGCCTCCAAGTCTTTAATGCAAAAACAACCGCGCCTAATTCCAAATCATGCGTCGTATAATTTTGCTCGTGAATCTTCAATTGTCTAGACGCATAAGCAATCACCTTCGTTCGTTGCATTAATACACAACCGAGACCTTGCTTTGATGCGTCACAATAAATCACAAAATCATCATTCCCTTCAGGCAATGACAATATAGGTGTCGTAGTTAGCTTTTTCTTCAATAACTGAAACGCTTTCTCTTGTTCATCCTTCCATTCAAATTTCTTCCCTTTATGCGTTAATGCAGTCAAGGGTTTTGCTATTCTGGAAAAGTCTTGGATGAACCTTCTGTAGTAACCAGCTAGTCCTAAAAACTGGCGTATGTGTTTCGGAGTTTTCGGGGTTTCCCACTTTTCAACAGTTTCTATCTTTGCCGGATCCACCTTAATACCTTCTTTGTTCACTATGTGACCGAGGAATTGAACTTCTCCTAACCAAAATGCACACTTTGAAAACTTAGCGTATAATTCTTCCTTCCTCAATATTTCTAACACCTTTCTCAAATGTTCACCGTGTTCTTGGTCATTCTTTGAGTAAATAAGTATGTCATCAATGAAAACAATGACAAACTTGTCAAGGTATGGTCCACACACTCGGTTCATAAGGTCCATGAACACAGCTGGTGCATTAGTTAAACCAAACGGCATGACCATAAACTCATAATGACCGTAACATGTTCTGAAAGCAGTCTTTGGAATATCATCTTCTTTCACCCGCATTTGATGATACCCGAAACGTAAGTCAATCTTTGAATAAACAGACGAGCCTTGTAGTTGATCAAATAAGTCATCGATTCACGGTAGTGGGTAGTGGTTCTTGATGGTAAGTTTGTTCAACTCTCGGTAGTCGATACACAACCTGAATGTACCATCTTTCTTCTTGACAAACAAAACAGGAGCTCCCCACGGTGATGTGCTTGGTCGAATGAAACCACGCTCTAAAAGTTCTTGTAATTGGCTTTGCAGTTCTTTCATCTCGCTGGGTGCGAGTCTGTAAGGAGCACGAGCTATTGGTGCAGCTCCTGGTACAAGATCTATTTGAAATTCAACGGATCGATGTGGGGGTAATCCCGGTAATTCTTTCGGAAATACATCGGGAAATTCTTTTGCAATGGGAACATCATTGATGCTCTTTTCTTCAGTTTGTACTTTCTCGACGTGTGCTAGAACAGCATAGCAACCTTTTCTTATTAGTTTTTGTGCCTTCAAATTACTAATAAGATGTAGCTTCGTGTTGCCCTTTTCTCCGTACACCATTAAGGGTTTTCCTTTTTCTCGTATAATGCGAATTGCATTTTTGTAACAAACGATCTCTGCTTTCACTTCTTTCAACCAGTCCATACCGATTATCACATCAAAACTCCCTAACTCTACTGGTATCAAATCAATCTTAAATGTTTCGCTAACCAGTTTAATTTCTCGATTCCGACATATATTATCTGCTAAAATTAATTTACCATTTGCTAATTCGAGTAAAAATTTACTATCCAAAGGTGTCAATGGACAACTTAATTTAGCACAAAATCTCTACTCATATAGCTTCTATCCGCACCCGAATCAAATAAAACGTAAGCAGATTTATTGTCAATAAGAAACGTACCCGTAACAAGCTCCGGGTCTTCTTGTGCCTCTGCCGCATTAATATTGAAAACTCTTCTGCGGCCTTGTCCATTCGTGTTCTCCTGGTTCGGGCAATTTCTAATAATGTGGCCCGGTTTTCCACATTTATAACAAACTACATTGGCATAACTTGCTCCGACACTACTTGCTCCGCTATTACTCGTTCTGACACCATTTGTTCCTTTCGTTCTGTTAACCCCTGGTCCATAGACCTCACACTTCGCCGTGCTATGACCATTTCTTTTACACTTGTTGCAAAATTTGGTGCAGAACCCCGAGTGATACTTTTCACACCTTTGGCATAGCTGCTTCTGATTGTTGTTGTTGTTGCGGTTATTATTGTTGTTGGGATGATTGTTGTAGTTGCTGTTGTTGTTGTTGTTGTTGTTGGGCCGTTTGTTGTAGTTGCGATTGATGTTGCGATTATTGGGATAATTTTTGCGATTATTGTTGTAATTGCTGTTGTTGTTGTATTGGTGATTCTTATCACCGTTTTCCTCCCACTTTCTTTTGACTTGCTTCACATTGGCCTCTTCAGCAGTCTGTTCTTTAATTCTTTCTTCAATCTGGTTCACTAGTTTGTGAGCCATTCTACATGCCTGTTGTATGGAGGCGGGCTCGTGTGAACTTATATCTTCTTGGATTCTTTCCGGTAATCCTTTCACAAACGCGTTGATCTTCTCTTCCTCATCTTCGAATGCTCCCGGACATAATAGGCCCAATTCTGTGAATCGTCTTTCGTACGTGGTAATATCAAATCCTTGGGTTCGTAACCCTCTAAGTTCTGTCTTGAGCTTATTGACCTCGGTTCTGGGACGGTACTTCTCGTTCATCAAGTGCTTGAATGCTGACCACGGTAGTGCGTACGCATTGTCTTGTCCCACTTGCTCTAGATAGGTATTCCACCATGTTAACGCATAACCTGTGAAGGTATGCGTAGCGTACTTCACTTTGTCCTCTTCAGTACACTTACTTATGGCAAACACCGATTCGACCTTCTCGGTCCACCGTTTCAATTCGATCGGTCCTTCGGTTCCATCAAATTCCAAAGGTTTGCAGGCAGTGAATTCTTTGTAGGTGCATCCTACACGATTTCCTGTACTGCTAGATCCAAGGTTATTGTTGGTATGTAGCGCAGCCTGTACTGCGGCTATGTTTGAAGCTAGAAAAGTACGTAATTCCTCTTCATTCATATTCACGGTGTGTCGAGTAGTCGGTGCCATTTCCTTCAAAATAGTCAAATGGAACAAGTTAATCATACAGAATATTAAGAGTAGTTAATAGTATTTCGTAGCATAATATGAACTCATTTATAAAAGCTTTTTCTTCATATTAGCGTTTTATAAGTTTAAATTCGGGTAGTACCTACCCGTTAAGTTCATACTTAGTAGCTAATATACAATTCAACTACTACAATTCTATATGAAAAACTGATTATAATAATATTTCGCGTTCAAACTTTTACACAATATTTTACAAACTTACAATACCGCTTATTTTACATATAGCATGAAATATAGCACACAATAAATTTGATACAAGATGGTTGTGAAGATAATTCTAGCTAGTACACAAGTCGTTCAGCAAAGGCAATAAAGACACGTAATTCATACGTCCAGAAACAAGTCATGCATTCTGGTTTTACTAGGATTACTTCCCATCCTTGGTCTTGTGGAACATAACCGTTATGGCCGTTGATAAGACAGCGTGTTGTAACGTCGTCAAAGGGACGAGGGGTACGTAATGTCCAACAGTCCCGTAACAATCTAAAAACCTCATTTCTTACCCCAATTACCGACTCCGTCACTTGTGGAAACGTTTTGTTTAATAGTTGTAGCCCGATGTTCTTGTTCTCACTTTGGTGAGAAGCGAACATTACTAATCCGTAAGCATAACATGCTTCTTTATGTTGCATGTTAGCCGCTTTTTCTAAATCACGAAGTCCAATATTCGGATATATTGAGTCAAAATAATTTCTTAACCCATTGCGTAAAATAGCATTTGGGTTCCCCGCAATATATGCGTCAAAGTAAACACATCGTAACTTATGGATTTCCCAATGTGATATCCCCCATCTTTCGAACGAAAGCCTTTTATAAACCAAGGCATTCTTGGAACGTTCTTCGAATGTCTTACAAACTGATCTCGCCTTAAATAGTTGTGCCGAAGAATTCTGACCGACTCTAGACAAGATTTCATCAATCATGTCTCCGGGTAGGTCTCTTAAAATATTAGGTTGTCTATCCATTTTGTGTTTTATACTGTAAAATAGACAAGAGTTAGATTCATAAAAAAAAATACTTATTAATACAAGCAATTTTTACATATATCATAAAGCATAAGCACACTATATTACATATATTACACCACACGAATACAACTATCTTATTCCGACTCGCTTGTTTCTTCTTCTTCGGTTTTGGTTCGTTTGGCCAAATTTCTAGGGATATATGATGTTCCCCTAATACGAGCTGTCGTTATCCACATTGGTTTAGAAAAACCTGGTGGTTTAGAGGTTCCCGGGTCATTGTTACAACTTAAGGACTTCGGGGGTTGACGATACATATAAAGTTCATCGGGGTTGGAATTAGATTTCTCTATTTTTATGCCCTTTCCCTTATTATTTTCTTTTGCCTTTTTAAATTCAGTTGGGGTAATTTCTATAACATCATCAGAATTCTCGTCGGAATCCGATTCATCGGAGAATTGGTAATCCTCCCAATATTTTGCTTCCTTGGCGGAAACACCATTGACCATAATTAACCTTGGTCGGTTGGTTGAGGATTTTCTTTTACTTAATCGTTTTATTATTTCCCCCACCGGTTCTATTTCTTCATCCGGTTCCGATTCTTCTTCCGGTTCCGATTCTTCTTCCGGTTCTGACTCTTCTTCCGGTTCCTCTTCGGGAACTTGTGAATAAGTCCACGAATCATTCCAATTTACATTTGACTCTTCATTATTATTAGGTGAGTCAATGGGACTTGTTCTAGAGGTAGACATCTATCACATAATATCAAACGCGTTAAGAGATTAATATATCACATAATATTCACATGTTAAAAATATATAGTTTCCAACAAAATTTGTTAAGCAATCATTTTTCAAGTAAACACGGTCGAAGTCCAGACTCACTAATGCATCCTAACAAACTCGATAAGACACACTAATGCAAAATTCTGGTTCTCTAAGACCAACGCTCGGATACCAACTGAAATTTCCCGTTCTTATTGATTAAAAACGTTCCATATTAATTGATTTCGTTGTGAGGTTTTGACCTCTATATGAGACGTTTTTCAAAGACTGCATTCATTTTAAAACAAACCATAACCTTTATTTCATCAATAAAGGTTTAAAAAGCTTTACGTAGATTATCAAATAATGATAATCTAAAATATCTTGTTTACACACGACCATTACATAATGGTTTACAATATAAATATGTTACAACAAAATAAGTTTCTTGAATGCAGTTTTTACACAATATCATACAAGCATGGACTCCAAATCTCGTCCTTTTTTAAGTATGCGACAGCGGAAGCTCTTAATAATCACCTGAGAATAAACATGCTTAAAACGTCAACAAAAATGTTGGTGAGTTATAGGTTTAACCTATATATATCAAATCATAATAATAGACCACAAGATTTCATATTTCAATACACATCCCATACATAGAGATAAAAATCATTCATATGGTGAACACCTGGTAACCGACATTAACAAGATGCATATATAAGAATATCCCCATCATTCCGGGACACCCTTCGGATATGATATAAATTTCGAAGTACTAAAGCATCCGGTACTTTGGATGGGGTTTGTTAAACCCAATAGATCTATCTTTAGGATTCGCGTCAATTAGGGTGTCTGTTCCCTAATTCTTAGATTACCAGACTTAATAAAAAGGGGCATATTCGATTTCGATAATTCAACCATAGAATGTAGTTTCACGTACTTGTGTCTATTTTGTAAATCATTTATAAAACCTGCATGTATTCTCATCCAAAAAATATTACATTTTAAAAGTGGGACTATAACTCACTTTCACAGATTTTTACTTCGTCGGGAAGTAAGACTTGGCCACTGGTTGATTCACAAACCTATAACAATATATACATATATATCAAAGTATGTTCAAAATATATTTACAACACTTTTAATATATTTTGGTGTTTTAAGTTTATTAAGTCAGCTGTCCTCGTTAGTAACCTACAACTAGTTGTCCACAGTTAGATGTACAGAAATAAATCGATAAATATTATCTTGAATCAATCCACGACCCAGTGTATACGTATCTTAGTATTGATCACAACTCAAACTATATATATTTTGGAATCAACCTCAACCCTGTATAGCTAACTCCAACATTCACATATAGAGTGTCTATGGTTGTTCCGAAATATATATAGATGTGTCGACATGATAGGTCGAAACATTGTATACGTGTCTATGGTATCTCAAGATTACATAATATACAATACAAGTTGATTAAGTTATGGTTGGAATAGATTTGTTACCAATTTTCACGTAGCTAAAATGAGAAAAATTATCCAATCTCTAGTTTTACCCATAACTTCTTCATTTTAAATCCGTTTTGAGTGAATCAAATTGCTATGGTTTCATATTGAACTCTATTTTATGAATCTAAACAGAAAAAGTATAGGTTTATAGTCAGAAAAATAAGTTACAAGTCGTTTTTGTAAAGGTAGTCATTTCAGTCGAAAGAACGACGTCTAGATGACCATTTTAGAAAACATACTTCCACTTTGAGTTTAACCATAATTTTTGGATATAGTTTCATGTTCATAATAAAAATCATTTTCTCAAAATAACAACTTTTAAATCAAAGTTTATCATAGTTTTTAATTAACTAACCCAAAACAGCCCGCGGTGTTACTACGACGGCGTAAATCCGGTTTTACGGTGTTTTTCGTGTTTCCAGGTTTTAAATCATTAAGTTAGCATATAATATAGATATAGAACATGCGTTTAGTTGATTTTAAAAGTCAAGTTAGAAGGATTAACTTTTGTTTGCGAACAAGTTTAGAATTAACTAAACTATGTTCTAGTGATTACAAGTTTAAACCTTCGAATAAGATAGCTTTATATGTATGAATCGAATGATGTTATGAACATCATTACTACCTTAAGTTCCTTGGATAAACCTACTGGAAAAGAAAAAAATGGATCTAGCTTCAACGGATCCTTGGATGGCTCGAAGTTCTTGAAGCAGAATCATGACACGAAAACAAGTTCAAGTAAGATCATCACTTGAAATAAGATTGTTATAGTTATAGAAATTGAACTAAAGTTTGAATATGATTATTACCTTGTATTAGAATGATAACCTACTGTAAGAAACAAAGATTTCTTGAGGTTGGATGATCACCTTACAAGATTGGAAGTGAGCTAGCAAACTTGAAAGTATTCTTGATTTTATGTAACTAGAACTTGTAGAATTTATGAAGAACACTTAGAACTTGAAGATAGAACTTGAGAGAGATCAATTAGATGAAGAAAATTGAAGAATGAAAGTGTTTGTAGGTGTTTTTGGTCGTTGGTGTATGGATTAGATATAAAGGATATGTAATTTTGTTTTTATGTAAATAAGTCATGAATGATTACTCATATTTTTGTAATTTTATGAGATATTTCATGCTAGTTGCCAAATGATGGTTCCCACATGTGTTAGGTGACTCACATGGGCTGCTAAGAGCTGATCATTGGAGTGTATATACCAATAGTACATACATCTAAAAGCTGTGTATTTTACGAGTACGAATACGGGTGCATACGAGTAGAATTGTTGATGAAACTGAACGAGGATGTAATTGTAAGCATTTTTGTTAAGTAGAAGTATTTTGATAATTGTATTGAAGTCTTTCAAAAGTGTATAAATACATATTAAAACACTACATGTATATACATTTTAACTGAGTCGTTAAGTCATCGTTAGTCGTTACATGTAAGTGTTGTTTTGAAACTTTTAGGTTAACGATCTTGTTAAATGTTGTTAACCCAATGTTTATAATATCAAATGAGATTTTAAATTATTATATTATCATGATATTATCATGTATGAATGTCTCTTAATATGATATATACACATTAAATGTCTTTACAACGATAATCGTTACATATATGTCTCGTTTAAAAATCATTAAGTTAGTAGTCTTGTTTTTACATATGTAGTTCATTGTTAATATACTTAATGATATGTTTACTTATCATAGTATCATGTTAACTATATATATATATATCCATATATATGTCATCATATAGTTTTTACAAGTTTTAACGTTCGTGAATCACCGGTCAACTTGGGTGGTCAATTGTCTATATGAAACATATTTCAATTAATCAAATCTTAACAAGTTTGATTGCTTAACATGTTGGAAACATTTAATCATGTAAATATCAATCTCAATAAATATATATAAACATGGAAAAGTTCGGGTCACTACATCCACCTCCGGTCTATCACTCGCTACATCTCCTTCGACTCTCGAAACTACTGTGTGATTTACTACAATGTATTCCCGCAACCAGACGTAATACATCATCTTAAATCACACTTTCATTTCGAGTATTTCGGAGCGAGATCCTAATTGAGCTCACCAATCCATCAAATTCGATTTTCTCTAGTCGTTGGTAGTTATAACCCAATAAAAATAAATATATCTCAAACCAGTACGTTTTTCTGTCCAAGACTATCAAATCAACAAAGTCTAGAAAGTAAACACCTAAACTCGGTTCTGGTTCAATCTCAATTATATTATATCTTCTTTCGCAACATCATTATTAATCCTGAAATTGCTATTTGAATTCTCGTAAGTCATAATGATCACAAAGTCCTTATCGAACTACCAGATTAATAATTTTGTCTTAACCGTATTCTGATCACGGTGCTAATCATGTGTACATATCTTATCAAGACTTGACATAATCCAAATCATCACAAATCCCCACTCAGGTCAAGATTTCTTCTAACTTACAAGGAAACCAATCAAAAAGCATCTCCCACGCCTATATTTAAGGGTCACATAGGTCCACACACTACAACACTACAGGTGCTATACCACTAACTATATCTTGTAACGGTACTATAAGGCTAGTCTTACTCATTTAGACCGGCCACGTATAGCAGTACAGTAAGGTCAACGTTATACTAGGATACTACTGGTCCAGTCTCATCTATTGGTTCTGTCACTGTCTATTAAGCATACTGACTATGTCTCAAAAGGCCAGTAACTAAGGCTCAAGTCTCTGGTCAAGACATAAGGGGACTACAACCCTAAAATAGTCCATACAGGTCACTACATGTGTCCCACCAATTAACAGCCAATGATAAAGAAAAAGACTTCCTACAAGTCTTAGTTCCCACTAACGGATCATTCATAGCAGCATAAACTAAATCTGGACTAACAGGCCAATCGCATTCAGGATATTTATACAATACCTAAGGCATGGCACTATTATAACAATAGTAACACATAAACAAGTTGCACGCATTACAAATAACCTATCTCAACTAGCATGACAACCTATTACAATAATTAAGCCATTATCCACTACTAAGCAGGAAACTAGTCTAAGGCCATCCAAACAGTTTCCACTATATCAAGCAACAAATGTCTAACATACATTTCTACATTGACGACTTACTATATTCAACTACATATTACCAAACTGTAATAATAAAAATTACAAAGATGTACTAAACACGTACCGTCCGTCGAGTCGTCATATGTATCACCAGACTCTGATACATATGGTATGCTCCAACTGTATCTACTGTGGGTTTCCTTCTCTCTTGTCCGACCACAAGAGTAGAAGATTACCCGGCTGAAGAAATCTGTACCCCAGACTCCGCCCCAGAACTCCACCTCTGATCTGATGAACACCGAAATGCTCCGCGTCCCATACACTGAACCATCCATCCAAAACTGCCTCTGAAGGGTAATAACTGAACTTTCTAATCTATTTTACCATAACTCACCTATTTCACCGCCAAAAGAATCATATTGCGAAGTAGGGCGACCCGTACCTATCACATCTTACTCCTCATATAGAACCCGTACCTTCTCGTCTTGGTCCTTCTACTGGGTTAAATCCATAAGAGTTCCTTAATTACTGAATGATTTCAAGCCACAATACCTAAGGGATCAACTACCCACCAACTATCCAATGAACCCCTTATTCCATATTATTATTATTATTATTATTATTATTATTATTATTATTATTATTATTATTATTATTATTATTATTATTATTATTATTATTACCCTCTGCAGTTTCACCTAAGCAAAACTGAACACCCTCTTGATATCGTTCAAAAAGTCACGTTTTTACCCCCGATATTGAGCCCTAAAACAACAAAGTTCCAAACTTTATCACCAAAATAATCACTTTGTTGGTTAATTTGGTAGATTTAGTAATTACAAAGGCTATGTTTCAAGAATCACTAAAAACGGATGAAAAACGAGGAAAAACGAGCAAAACCGGCTAAGACGATTAACTCGCGTTTAACTAACTTATTTTATAATTTTTGGATAAGTTTAATTACTTAATCTCATGTTGTAGGATATTCAGTTATGAACGCGTGGGCGCAAGAATCGTCAAAAACAGAGCTAAAATGAAAATTCTAGAGCGAAAACGGTGAAAGACAAGTTCGATCCAGCAAACCGCTTGCCAAACCCCATGCCAAACGGCCTGCCAGGCTTGAAAACGGTATGTCAGCAAACGGGCATCAAAAACGGCTTTCCTGGCTCGCATACGCCTGCCAAATGGCCTGCCAAGCGGCAAGCCGTTTTTCAGCCAAAAAATTACAATTTTGCCATCATCTTTGCTTATAAAAGGAGGGCTTCATTTCTCATTTCAACACACTCCAATTCTTCACTTCTCTCTCTAATATCTCTCTATAGTCACTCTCTAGTGATCTATAGGAGATTAGTTCTCTCTATACTTTCTCTCTATAGATTCTAGAGAGAGAAAAGTACAGGGATTAGGAATAATGTAATTATCTCTCTATTGTCGCTCTCTAGTGATCAACAGGAGATTAGTATGTAGTTAGTAGTAGAAGCTATCGAACATTGTAACGCTACGGATACTATGAAGAAATACAAGTGTTATTCTGCAGACATTACTCGGTAATATCTATCCTTTCTTTTATTAATTTATTATAATATTCTTGTTAGATGTTTGTGATTTATTAATCTTAGAAATGCTTGTTGCCATGATGTGTGAGTAATTGCTTGATTGTTTGCCAGGATTTAATAATGTTAGTTAGGGATGATTATCATTTCGTACTCGCTTTCTGTCTATGATTTTAAACCTCGTTATTATCGTCCTTCCACCATTAAACGTGATTAAAACCTTTTATAAAGTCAACAAATATAAGGTAATTAATTATCCGTGTTTATACATTGATCAAGGTATGAACCCATCGGAAATACTATAAAGTACAGGGGGAATTACCATAGGACCAGATCAAGACATTGGTTAAGAGTATAAGACTCGAGGAAATACTGTTGCAATAGTAGAGTACAGTGTTGATGTACTATAGGACCACTTGAGCATGGTCAAGGTTAGAAACTATGGAACCACTATAAGTCTAGTACATGGTGGATAACTAAGGGATTTATTGGGTAGATTTAAGTAAGGGCTGATTTAAGTGATAAATGGGAATTTAACGCACTACAATACAAACTAAGCTTATAAATCTTTAAGGATGACTGGGAACTATCTGATGTTCTAATTTGTCTACAAACCCTTATATTTTACCAAACCATTGACAGAAAGGGATTCGAAACACAATCATAACCACTCACTTGGGTGATACACTAAGGTGTTAAGAAAGGTTGGATATTCTATATATATGGCTATGCTACTTTATTCGTGCACTCAAGGTATACACTGCATCCAAGATGGGCCGCTTATATCCTTAAACCGGATAAAGCGTCGAGAGTTGAACATAGTCCATCCGATCAGAATTTTCAAAGCCTAGTTCCTCGTGACATGCTAACTGGAAAACCGCTTAGTAGGGAATCTAGTGTTCACACCAAGGTATATCTATCCAAGGAGTGTCTCATAATCATCCCGACACTACGCTATCTTAAATCATGGTGAACCACGTCTTCTATGTCCTTAGCTGTTGCATGCTAGCTAGCTTATTTTAATTATATTGCTTTAATATCTTAATTACAATTATATAAACTATTCAACCCAACTATTGCCTTTACACAATTTGATATTCCGGATAAAAGTGGTGTCTAGAATAAATCGGTTGGACTTGGTTGTTGGATTTTCTGAACAGTCACCAATTTATTGGGACCAAAAGGATCCTGCCTCTCCACACAAGGTGTACCTGACCACTAGTCTTAGATACTAAATTGTGTATAAACCCAATCTTAATTACTAAATTATCTAGATAAGCTCCGCTTTAAATTCGACCGCTCAAGGAACGAGCCTAGGTCATATTTTCCCTTGCTAACCCATAGGAAGGAATAATAGATTTAGGCCCAGCATATATAAATTAAATATTTAACTTCTTCTGTTGATATCCTGAATTAACGTTTTGCGTTCTAACGACACCGCATAAATAAATCGTCTGATGCAGGCATATCAGGAGAGTAGTTAATTTTTAGAGCCGCTGCCGGGGAGCGGTAGTACGATTCGGAGCCTGTTTAGATTAGTTAGTTTTTAAGAGACCCTTTTGACTGAGACTAGCTTTGTCATAAGTTACTAGTTTTCCGTAGTTAGGTTAGATAATATTAGCTTAATTTAGATTAATTAAAAATTTTAAAATGGACTTCCTTATTAGTGAACCTATAGGATGGTTGAACCTACTTAGACCGCTAAGAATTCTTCTGACACATCCTATCTTCTATCCGATATCATACATTGTACCCATCTGACGAGATCCACACTTACCTGACGATAGTTCAATGATGGCTGCATGCATCACTCTCGCTGACATCACCAAACCCTCGTTAGATAGACAAGGAGGACCGATACTCTATCCAGAGGTCAACGGAGTGTCTTTTGTGCTTAAGCATAGCATCATACAACTCATTCAGAATCATTGTCTATTCCATGGATTACCAATTGACGATCCCAACTCTCACTTAGATAGATTTCTCTCCTTATCCAACTCATATAAGCAAAACGGGGTTGGACAAGATATAGTTCATCTGTATTTATTCCCCTATTCCTTAACTCTTCATGCAAAAGCCTGGTTCGAGGGGTTAGAACCCAACTCTATCACCTCATGGGAGGAAATGGCAACAACTTTCTTAATCAAGTACTTTCCCCCATCAAAACAAATCAGACTTAGGAATGACATCGTAAACTTTCAACAAGTATGCGATGAATCACTCTACACTGCATGGGAAAGATTCAAACACTTGCTTCGAAGATGCCCGAATCACCGTTTTGAGAGCTCTGATCAGATTTTGACCTTCTACAAAGGTCTGAATCAGAACAACAAGTCTACTCTTGATGCTGTTTCTCAAGGTAACTTCATGAACTTCACTACTAACGAGGCCTGGAGATTGATCGAGGAGATGACTATGCACCATCACGATTGGAACACTGAAGAGCACATTTCATTAGCAACACCGCTTTTCGCCTCCGATCCTATAAAAACCATAAAATATCTCTCGGAACAAATAGAAAACCTCACCAAAGAAGTCAGAGAGCTAAAGAAACTCCCGCAACATGTGTCTCAAGTGCAATTATGCCAGAATTGTACTAACCCACATCCGACCAAGGTATACGAGGCTAAATGTGAGGACTCTGTTGTCTACTTCGATAAGATCCTAGCTCATCCACACAAACCACCTACCAAACCCACTACCCCACCAGAGACAAGTCCAGACGATGTCCTACTGCGAATCATCAACATGATCACAGCAAGACAAGACGCAGCTGACTTAGTCATGACTAATCACTTGAGTAGTCTTGAAAATCAAATAAGCCAGCTAAATCAACGTCTCGATTCTCTAGGTTGTCCTAAAAATGAATCAAAGATAGCACATAGCCAACCTTTAGTTTCTTCTAAGGAGAAGAAACCAACTAATACCCGTTCGGTAGTAGTCATTGAGTCATCACCTAAACCCGATGGGAAATCACCCATTCCATTCCCGAGCTGTCTCAAGCAAAGACATAACAAGATGAAATCTTTCAAACTTGATGGTAAATTTTTGGACACTGTGTCTAAAAATCCTCATAGTAAGAAGTATTTTAGGAAACTGCTATCAACCAAGGATAAGGTACCCGAAGTACCCAATGTCCCGCTGAATGAGGATTGTTCAGCCATTCTCTTAAATACTCTTCCTAAAAAAGTAGGGGATACCGGACGATTTAATCTTCCTTGTTCTATCTACCAATCTGGTACTATCTATTCTCTAGCTGACCTTGGTGCCAGCATCAATCTCATGCCCTACTCACTATTCCAGAGACTCGAAATTGGAAACCTTAACCCTACCAAAATGAGCATCTAGCTAGTTGACCAATCCACTAGATATCCTAAGGGAATAGCTGAGAACATCATGGTTAAGGTCGAAAAATTCCTCTTTTCGGCCAACTTTGTGGTTATGGACTATAAAGAAGACATGAAAACCCCTATCATCTTAGGTAGGCCTTTCATGAATACAACCAAAGCGATCGTCGACGTTTATTCACGGACTATCACCTTAAGAGCCCGTAGAGAAGAGGTCACTTTCACAATCGACAAGTCTGTATGTCCTTCTGATAGGAACGCCGAAGTAAATACCATCTCCACTAGGAAAGTCACATTCTATTCCGAGAATGAAGAGAAGAAGATAGAAGTAGAAGACAAGAAGAGTAACCACTTCACACCAACTCAATCTTCACTCCCACCTTATTTTGATCTTTTAATGACTGAAGAGGATTTCGTTCTAGAAGAACTCTCTGAACCAATTATTCTTGAAACTCCCTACCAGAGTGACGAGGAGGTGGATGAAGAATTTGAAATGGAGAGACCAGATAAAAAGAAAGAGATGGGGGATTCTAGCATCGAAGTAGCTGTTAATATTGCTACCACATTGGAGACGTCAATGGCCATCGTCCCACATCCATCCTTAGAGTACAGCATTACGACCAACTCGAAGTCACAAAGAAGAAAGACGGGTTTTCTAACGACCCGTCCTAATCCATAAGGATGAATACATTACATTTGGTTACATCGCGAGGTACTTGACCTCTATATGATACATTTTACAAACATTGCATTCGTTTTTAAAAGACAAACGTTCATTACATCGAAAATTGATGGCATGCATACCATTTCCTAATATATCCAACTATAAATGACTTGATAATAATCTTGATGAACTCAATGACTCGAATGTAACATCTTTTGAAATATGTCATGAATGACTCCAAGTAATATCTCTAAAATGAGCAAATGCACAGCGGAAGATTTCTTTCATACCTGAGAATAAACATGCTTTAAAGTGTCAACTAAAAGGTTGGTGAGTTCATTAGTTTAACATAAATAATCATTTCCATCATTTTAATAGACCACAAGAATTTCATTTCCAGTTCTCATAAATATACGTCCCATGCATAGAGACAAAAAGAATTCATATGGATTGAACACCTGGTAACCGACATTAACAAGATGCATATAAGAATATCCCCTATCATTTCGGGAAATCCTTCGGACATGATAAAACAACATCGAAGTACTAAAGCATCCGGTACTTTGGATGGGGTTCGTTATGAAATGTCCCGTTCTTAATGATTAAAAACGTTCCATATTAATTGATTTCGTTGCGAGGTTTTGACCTCTATATGAGACGTTTTTCAAAGACTGCATTCATTTTAAAACAAACCATAACCTTTATTTCATCAATAAAGGTTTAAAAAGCTTTACGTAGATTATCAAATAATGATAATCTATAATATCCTGTTTACACACGACCATTACATAATGGTTTACAATACAAATATGTTACAACGAAAAAAGTTTCTTGAATGCAGTTTTTACACAATATCATACAAGCATGGACTCCAAATCTCGTCCTTATTTAAGTATGCGACAGTGGAAGCTCTTAATAATCACCTGAGAATAAACATGCTTAAAACGTCAACAAAAATGTTGGTGAGTTATAGGTTTAACCTATATATTATCAAATCATAATAAAAGACCACAAGATTTCATATTTCAATATACATCCCATACATAGAGATAAAAATCATTCATATGGTGAACACCTGGTAACCGACATTAACAAGATGCATATATAAGAATATCCCCATCATTCCGGGACACCCTTCGGATATGATATAAATTTCGAAGTACTAAAGCATCCGGTACTTTGGATGGGGTTTGTTAGGCCCAATAGATCTATCTTTAGGATTCGCGTCAATTAGGGTGTCTGTTCCCTAATTCTTAGATTACCAGACTTAATAAAAAGGGGTATATTCGATTTCGATAATTCAACCATAGAATGTAGTTTCACATACTTGTGTCTATTTTGTAAATCATTTATAAAACCTGCATGTATTCTCATCCCAAAAATATTAGATTTTAAAAGTGGGACTATAACTCACTGTCACAGATTTTTACTTCGTCGGAAAGTAAGACTTGGCCACTGGTCGATTCACGAACCTATAACAAATATGTACATATATATCAAAGTATATTCAAAATATATTTACAACACTTTTAATACATTTTGATGTTTTAAGTTTATTAAGTCAGCTGTCCTCGTTAGTAACCTACAACTAGTTGTCCAGCGTTAGATGTATAGAAAAAAATTGATATATATTATCTTGAATCAATCCACGACCCAGTGTATACATATCTCAGTATTGATCACAACTCAAACTATATATATTTTGGAATCAACCTCAACCCTGTATAGCTAACTCCAACATTCACATATAGAGTGTCTATGGTTGTTCCGAAATATATATAGATGTGTCGACATGATAGGTCGAAACATTGTATACGTGTCTATGGTATCTCAAGATTACATAATATACAATACAAGTTGATTAAGTTATGGTTGGAATAGATTTATTACCAATTTTCACGTAGCTAAAATGAGAAAAATTATCCAATCTTGTTTTACCCATAACTTCTTCATTTTAAATCCGTTTTGAGTGAATAAAATTCCTATGATTTCATATTTAACTCTAATTTAAGAATCTAAACAGAAAAGTATAGGTTTATAGTCAGAAAATTAAGTTACATGTCAATTACTAAAGAGGTAGTCATTTCCGTCGAAAAAAATGACATCTTGATGACCATTTTGGAAAACATACTTTCACTTTGAGTTTAACCATGATTTTTGGATATAGTTTCATGTTCATAAGAAAAATCATTTTCCCAGAAGAACAACTTTTAAATCAAAGTTTATCATAGTTTTTAATTAACTAACCCAAAACAGCCCGCAGTGTTACTACGACGGTGTATGTCCGGTTTTACGGTGTTCTTCGTGTTTCCAGATTTTAAATCATTAAGTTAGCATATCATATAGATATAGAACATGTGTTTAGTTGATTTTAAAAGTCATGTTAGAAGGATTAACTTTTGTTTGTGAACAAGTTTAGAATTAACTAAACTATGTTCTAGTGATTACAAGTTTAAACCTTCGAATAAGATAGCTTTATATGTATGAATCGAATGATGTTATGAACATCATTACTACCTCAAGTTTTGTGGATAATCCTACTGGAAAAGAGACAAATGGATCTAGCTTCAAAGGATCTTGGATGGCTTGAAAGTTCTTGAAGTAGAATCATGACACGAAAACAAGTTCAAGTAAGATTTCCACTCGAAATAAGATTGTTATAGTTATAGAAATTGAATCAAAGTTTGAATATGAGTATTACCTTGTATTAGAAAGATATCTTACTATAAATAAGAAAGATTTCTTGAGGTTGGATGATCACTCTACAAGATTGGAAGTGAGCTAGCATACTTGGAAGTATTCTTGATTTTATGAAACTAGAACTTGTAGGATTTATGAAGAACACTTAGCACTTGAAGATAGAACTTGAGAGAGATCAATTAGATAAAGAAAATTGAATAATTAAAGTGTTTGTAGGTGTTTTTGGTCGTTGGTGTATGGATTAGATATAAAGGATATGTAATTTTGTTTTCATGTAAATAAGTCATGAATGATTACTCATATTTTTGTAATTTTATGAGATATTTCATGCTAGTTTCCAAATGATGGTTCCCACATGTGTTAGGTGACTCACATGGGCTGCTAAGAGCTGATCATTGGAGTGTATATACGAATAGTACATACATCTAAAAGCTGTGTATTGTACGAGTACGAATACGGGTGCATACGAGTAGAATTGTTGATGAAACTGAACGAGGATGTAATTGTAAGCATTTTTGTTAAGTAGAAGTATTTTGATAAGTGTCTTGAAGTCTTTCAAAAGTGTATGAATATATATTAAAACACTACATGTATATACATTTTAACTGAGTCGTTAAGTCATCATTAGTCGTTACATGTAAGTGTTGATTTGAAACCTTTAAGTTAACGATCTTGTTAAATGTTGTTAACTCAATATTTATTATATCAAATGAGATGTTAAATTATTACATTATCATGATATCATGATTTATTAATATATCTTAATATGATATATATACATTAAATGTCGTCACAACGATAATCGTTACATATATGTCTCGTTTCAAAATCATTAAGTTAGTAGTCTTGTTTTTACATATGTAGTTCATTGTTAATATACTTAATGATATGTTTACTTATCATAATATCATGTTAACTATATATATATCCATATATATGTCATCATATAGTTTTTACAAGTTTTAACGTTCGTGAATCGCCGGTCAACTTGGGTGGTTAATTGTCTATATGAAACCTATTTCAATTAATCAAGTCTTAACAAGTTTGATTGCTTAACATGTTGGAAACATTTAATCATGTAAATATCAATCTCAATTAATATATATAAACATGGAAAAGTTCGGGACACTACACGTTAGGCCCAATAGATCTATCTTTAGGATTCGCGTCAATTAGGCGTGCACTAATTCTCAAAATTAGTGATGTTCCCTAATTCTTAGGTTACCAAGCAAAAAGGGGCATATTAGGCTTCGATCATTCAACCATATAATGTAGTTTCGATTAATTGTGTCTATTTCGTAAAACATTTATAAAAGCGCATGTATTCTCAGTCTCAAAAATATATTGCAAAAGCATTTAAAAAGGGAGTAATGAAACTCACAATACTGTATTTTGTAGTAAAAATACATATGACGACATTGAACAACTGAACAATGCAGGGTTGGCCTTGGATTCACGAACCTATATCAAGTATATGTCTATTAAAACATATAATGGAAATCACATAATTTCATTTATTAATATATGTTATTTATGAAATTGTAGTTATATAAAACTTATACTAAATTTCATTTAAAATCATATACTTATGTTATAACTTATATTATGTGTTATATATGTTTATTTTGTATATTTATCTAAAATGATTAATATAGTTACATTAGTATTTATATATATATTTAGTATTATATTTAAAATACCTAATTCGTTATATGTAAGTATTTATAGAATGTTAACATGTTTTTCATATAGTTATATGAAATATTAATATAATTATAGTATATATAATAAGTGTGTTTTTATGTACAAAATATTTATTTGTAAAAAAAAAAATGATAGTCTTGATATTAATGTTTTACTAATGATAATAATAATAACTTTATTAATATTGATAATATTAATAATAATAGTGTTATTGTTAATAATAATACTTATGTTAATCATAATAACCTTAATAACTATAATAATGATATTAATACTAATATTAATGATAATAATATCGTTAATTCCAATACTTAATGTTAGTAATAATAACAATACTTTTATCGATCATTTTAATACTAATGATAATAATTTCAGTAGTAATACTAATAATAATTATATTACTAATAATAACAATATTGATAATTATAATAATGATGATCTTAATAATACTTTTATCTATAATACTTAATAATACTACAAATAATAATAATAATAATAATAATAATAATAATAATAATAATAATAATAATAATAATAATAATAATAATTTGTAATAACAATGATAATAATAATAATAATAATAATAATAATAATAATTTTAATAACAATAATAATAATAATAATAATTGTTAATATAAAAAAAACTATCTTAGAAGGCCATTTTAAAAAGGATTGCACCAAGCAGGGATCGAACCCGAGACCTCCCGGTTACCCATCAACACCTTAAACCATGGAACCAAATTCTGTTTTTCTGAATATACACACCACCTATATCTATATATCAAATATAATATTCTGTATCCATCTTCACCTTCTCAAAATCAAACGACTCAAGATTTTCTAGTGTAATCAAATAACACATTTAAAGCCTTTAATTGATACGGGAATTAGAACAGAAATGTTTATTGTGCTTGTGATTTAGCAGAAAAGAGAAATAAAATAAATATAAAAAAATATTGCTGTAACTGTTTCAAAAAAAATAAAAAAAATAAAAAAAAAACTTAAAATCATGATCGAATCAAACTTAACCCAATTCATAATCGTAAATTATATATCAGTGATACAGAAACATTTAAGAATTGTGTAAGTCAATTAAAACAGAAATCAATTAAAAGAAATAGCTGAAATAGTCGATGAACACAATGAAGAACATAAATTCGATTTTTGAGATTTAGACGTTTTTGGATCACGATTTCTACACAAAATGGTTTGTAAATCATTTAAGGAAACTTATGAGATCGTTAATTGGATTCAAATCACAACAGATAACATGAATTCGTTCAATGAACGTTTGTTGACTTTTAAAAAATCCCTACTTTGACTCTTGAATTTAAACTTGATAGAATAAATTGGACATTGAAAACTTACAGATAGTTGGAATATAAGGTTCCTAACATAACTGAATTCATAGATTTTAAAAAGCACTTAAATTTCAAATTTTGATAGTAATCACAATGAAACAGAGGTATCGGCTGAAACCGAAGAAAAATAAATAAGAAACTTTGTTTTAATTTCAATTAAAATTCGCATTGTGTCTGTGATTGTAAAGTAATGTAAATGTGGAATGAATGATTTATGTAATAGCTGTATTGATCAATTATTTCGAGAACGTGGTTCAGATTTTCTCAATCAGACAAGTAAAATAATAATAATAATAAAAGTACAATAAAATCGAATATATCGCTACTGATTTGTACTACATATATTGAGATGAATCCAATAGAAGAAAGTCAGTATGAATCTAATACAGTTAATGTTGAATTTGTGAAATTTGAATCCGTGACATGTATATAAATTTGTTTTTATATTTTTTTAAATAATTAATACTATTAAACATTTAAGTATAATAATAATAGTAAATATAATATTTGTAGGGATTATATTATGAATAATAATAATATGAATAATCATAAGAATAATAATATTATTATTGGTTAATAAAAATAATTTGTGTCATTTCCTAATAACTATGATAATAATGATATTAACATTAATTATGGTAACTAAGATTATAATTTTACTATTATTTATAACCATATTGATATTAATAGTATTAATAATAATAATGATATAATAAATCAAATGTATCAAATTCCATACTTATGTATAATAATATTTATAATACTGATATTAATATTAATGTAAATGTTTATTTTTTAATCGTAATGAGGTACTAATTAATAATGTTAATAACTATACTTTAACTTGTATTATATATTATTAGTTATGTAATATCATATATTATACAATAACTTTTATTGAATATCCATTATTTATAATTTCTACATATATTACAAAATACATTTACTATTAATTATACATAGAATTTATATATATATATATATATATATATATATATATATATATATATATATATATATATAATATATATATATATATATATATATATATAAAACTTTATTTTAAATTACACTTAATTATTTTGTATTTTTATTTTACATAAATAATTCTAATGCTTAAATTATATTTTATAACTTCGAAATAATATATATATTTTTATGTATACATTTTATTTACAAACAACTGTTCGTGAATCGTCGGGCATGGTCAAAGTTTAATTGAACACATGAACATAGTTTTCAAAGTTTTTGAGATTTTAACATCACAGACTTTGTTTACCGTGTCGGAAACATATAAAGATTAAGTTTAAATTTGGTCGGAAATTTCTGCGTCATCACAGTACCTACCCATTAAAGAAATTTCGTCCCGAAATTTGAGTGAGGTGGTCATGGCTAACAATAAAAATGTTTTCCTGACGAATATGAGCTGATAAATAGAGTTTTATCATTATTGAGTAATATAAATAAAATAATTCGATTACTCGGAGAGTGAAGCTATCACAAAATAATAAAATGAGAGATAAATATTTGTCTTAATTTTTGACGTAGTCAGGGTTGAATTCCTGAATTCAAGGAATTTAAAGAAAATCTTCGAAATCTAAAAGATTTGATTCTTCGGCGAGTAAGAAAATTAAGATCTCTATAATTAAATACGATGATATGCCTCGATTACTCTGTCTGATATTTCCGCTATAAATTGAACTCTTCCATTCCATTATTCTCACCATTCCTATACTTTCTTTCTTAGTTCATACATCCAAAAGATCGTGAAAATGCTTAATCCATTTCTAATCCTTGATATTTTTATAATTATCATTTATGTCATCCTTCTTTTTAATCTTCCACCAGAAGAATCTGTTTACTTCTACTATTACCTTGGGGTGATACTATTCTTAATTCTACCGTGTCTTTATATTGCTATTCGTATTAATATCCACGGTTTGTAACCTCTGCGTTGTTATTGGACTTTATATTTTCTCTTATATTATGGAGCTCTTTACCTTTTTATTCTCTTCTCGACCTCTAGTAAAGCGAGTAATGGTCCAGAGTTCGTAAGTATGGAGTTTCGAATGAACTTAATGTTCTAAACAAGAAAGAACATAATCGCACGATTTGATTTGTCAAATTACTTGAATCACTGAGAATAGAACTATCAAGAATATATTTTCTTGATATGTTCAGGAGTTAGGCAGAATGAAAGAGTTATGTAACATGGCACGTGATGACGTTATAATCTGTGAATCATCACATTCCATTAGAAACTCAGCATGACTTACTGTAATATAATCACGTTGATCAAGTGTCATTATATTATACTAACTCATGCATCAGTTCTCAACACTACTTCAATATCATTCATATTTTAAACTCGAAAGTTTACAGAATATAGAAACTAACAGTTTCTATATGATGTAACACTGATAGCACGAAGAAATTAATGATTTCAGATAAGAATAGTTATGAAAATATCTTCAAAAATATGGAGGATATTTATAATGAAAGATACGATGATATCTTGGAATTTCTAATATCGAAGGATGGTGAAGAAAATTTGTCCGCAAGAGTTTAGAGTCAGAAGCAAGGTATTCGCTAAAAATTTCATCAGAAACAGAATCATCAGAATTCTTAATGTGCAAGTTTAGTCCTTGTGATTTGTTCAGAGACTCCTTCGTAGTTTGCTCAATCAGTTTTTCAGTTTCAAACTTTTTCTGAGCTTTGTCAACATACAACTCTTTATCATCAACTTTTGGCTGTTGAGGTCGTTTACAGTTTTTGTTGCTTCATTCAACTTTTCAAAATTCAGAGTATTAATTCGCAGACTGGGTGCTTTTCAGAATTTCAGAATGGAAGATCATAGTTCTAAGAGATAAATGTTATATGGATACATATAACTGTTGATGTGGAAACGTTGTGAGACTCACAATACAGATTTGCTGATCCCCGGTAATTGGTATGGCAATTCTTGTTACAAGATGCGGATGAGTACATGATGAGACTTCAATAGATAAATATAGTGATTTGTCAGAGAGATTTAAGCCAAGGAGCAATGAGGTTGTTGGTACGTCTGCTGGTAATATGATGGAATATAAAAGGTTCACCGGTAACAATAAAAGAGCACGCATATATATCAAGGTTATAATAAGGTTATTTAGAACGAAAAGTTAAAGTTGACTTGCTGGAGCTGTGACAAAATTTGCTACTTTGAAAGGAATTACCAAGTTATTTTGGATAATAATAACACTTAAAGGAATTAGCACAGATACGTGTTAAACGTTTACTCAGGTTCTGAGTGTTTTCAGGTGCATAACTATATGCATCAATCTTTCCTTCCGTAGATGATGTGCTGTTGGTTCATCCTCTTGATTGAGATGTTTTCAAGAATCATGAAAGGTTTGAACGCAGACTGTAATCGTCAAGATACAAATGAGGTTTAAGATGAAATCAAGTGGCAAACTTGAAGAATTGTTTAGTTTCATATATTATAATCAATATTTTAATTAATTGTCCAATGTTGGTAGTCCATAGTTGATAGTCCATAGTTAGCAGTTTAATAATTTAATATATAATATTCAAATTAATTAATATGTATCGTGACCCGTGTACATGTCTCAGACTCGATCACAACTCAAAGTATATATATTATTATAGAATCAACCTCAACCCTGTATAGAGAACTCGAGCATTACTACATATAGAGTGTCTATGGTTATTCCAAATAATATATATAGATGCGTCGATATGATATGTCAAAACCTTATATACGTGTCCCGATATTTAAAGTGCGTAAAATAAATAACAGAAATTAAATGACGATAAATAAAATTGCGAGAATTAAAATTGTGATAATTAAATTGTGATAAATAAAATGTAATACGGAATTAACAGTTAGCTAGGAACAGTTAGCTAGGATTTCGTTAGCGTGGTTTCTTAACAAATTTTCTCATAGTTAATTTGTTTGTTTCTAACAAATTTTATTTATGTCCAATGTTTTCTTCATTATGCCACTTGTTGAATTCTGATAGGTCAAAATCCAAATATGAAATTGAATGAAAATGGTTATTCTGCGGTGAACGGATTCGTATATCGGTGGATGTAAGTAGGATAATAAATGACTGTTGAATCAGATTCGAAGAATGTACAGTATAACTTATTAAAGTGAAATCTAAATTTTCCTCGGGTATTACCTACCCGTTAAAATATTTTCACCATTAACAGTTTGTACACATGAATTTTTAATTACAATATTTATGAAAACATATATACATATATATTTTCTTCAGATGTAATCATGGATTTAATGAGTTAATATGATATTAAACTCATCTGATTTACGGCTAGAACTAGAGTACATAATCTCTAAAACATTTAGAGATTACATATTCATCATGTCGTACGAAGATAAATGTTGTAGAACGTCATATAGAACGATGATTATACTCGAGGTACAGAATGAGATGTCCAAGCTGGTGATGCGGATGTTGTTGTTGGTGGTACTAGTGCTATTGGTGCTGAGGCTGGTGATGTTACTTGTGTTGGTGATACTACTGGTGCTTGCAAATTGTGTACCGTGCTCTCTAAAGTTAACACTCGAGCTCGGAGTTCTTTAACTTCTTCTACTAACCCTGGTTGGTTTTCAGTGTGAGGTAGAGGTCGGATATCTTCTCTAGTTCCATTAATGGTAGCCTCAAGACGAAAAATTCTTGCAAAAAGGGTATAAACGGTGTTACAAACAGGTTCGCCGGTGAGCGGGTCGAGTACTCCAAGGCTAGGTGGTAGATTCGGTTCATGATATGAAGTACCTTCTTCCCTTCTCCATAGGGTGAGTATGTCACTAACCCACCCCCATTTTATCCAGTAATCACGATAGTTGATTGGTTGATGTGCTCTTGTCACACTGTCTTCGGAGTCAGAGGAACGTGGTCGATTCGTAGAGGCCATCTTACGCGATCACAAAAAAGATTTTTGACATGAAGAGTTTAGTGACAGCAATTAATAGTTGGATGTATTCTCAATGCATAATATGCATAGATATATATAGTACCAGGATCCCTTAAATTACGGAGAAATTTACGAGAGATTTCAGGCAAGGTCTACAGTAACCGATACGCTAAGATATGAATTGTCAGATACGCTAAGATATGAATTTTGTCTATACACTATTCATGCAGTCAATGCAATAAAACATGTCTAGACTAAGAATAATGAGCAGGTAATTTCCTAAGGATGATAAACAGATGATTTTCGACAAAAATGATAAGCAAAACTTTTGACATGCAGACACGGTCGAATTCCAGACTCACTAATGCATCCTAATGACTATCAGTTAAATACACTAATGCAAGACCTGGTTCGCTAAGACCACCGCTCTGATACCAACTCTAACGACTCGTCCTAATCCATAAGGACGAATACATTACATTTGGTTACATCGCGAGGTACTTGACCTCTATATGATACATTTTACAAACATTGCATTCGTTTTTAAAAGACAAACGTTCATTACATCGAAAGTTGACGGCATGCATACCATTTCCTAATATATCCAACTATAAATGACTTGATAATAATCTTGATGAACTCAATGACTCGAATGCAACGTCTTTTGAAATATGTCATGAATGACTCCAAGTAATATCTCTAAAATGAGCAAATGCACAGCGGAAGATTTCTTTCATACCTGAGAATAAACATGCTTTAAAGTGTCAACCAAAAGGTTGGTGAGTTCATTAGTTTAACATAAATAATCATTTCCATCATTTTAATAGACCACAAGAATTTCATTTCCAGTTCTCATGAATATACGTCCCATGTATAGAGACAAAAATCATTCATATGGATTGAACACCTGGTAACCGACATTATTAAGATGCATATAAGAATATCCCCTATCATTCCGGGAAATTTTTTGGACATGATAAAAACAACATCGAAGTAGTAAAGCATCCGGTACTTTGGATGGGGTTCGTTAGGCCCAATAGATCTATCTTTAGGATTCGTGTCAATTAGGCGTGCACTAATTCTCAAAATTAGCGATGTTCCCTAATTCTTAGGTTACCAAGCAAAAAGGGGCATATTCGGCTTCGATCATTCAACCATATAATGTAGTTTCAATTACTTGTGTCTATTTCGTAAAACATTTATAAAAGCGCATGTATTCTCAGTCCTAAAAATATATATTGCAAAAGCATTTAAAAAGGGAGTAATGAAACTCACAATACTGTATACATATGACGACATTGAACAACTGAACAATGCAGGGTTGGCCTTGGATTCACGAACCTATATCAAGTATATATCTATTAAAACATATAATGGAAATCACATAATTTCATTTATTAATATATGTTATTTATGTAATTGTAGTTATATAAAACTTATACTAAATTTCATTTAAAATCATATACTTATACTTATGTTATATCTTATATTATGTGTTATATATGTTTATTTTGTATATTTATCTAAAATGATTAATATAGTTACATTAGTATTTATATATATTTAGTATTATATTTAAAATACCTAATTCGTTATATGTAAGTATTTATATAATGTTAACATGTTTTTCATATAGTTATATGAAATATTAATATAATTATAGTATATATAATAAGTGTGTTTTTATGTACAAAATATTTATTTGTAAAAAAAAAATGATAGTCTTGATATTAATGTTTTACTAATGATAATAATAATAACTTTATTAATATTGATAATATTAATAATAACAGTGTTATTGTTAATAATAATACTTATGTTAATCATAATAACCTTAATAACTATAATAATGATATTAATACTAATATTAATGAAAATAATACCGTTAATTCCAATACTTAATGTTAGTAATAATAATAATACTTTAATCGATCATTTTAATACTAATGATAATAATTTCAATAGTAATACTAATAATAATTATATTACTAATAATAACAATATTGATAATTATAATAATGATGATCTTAATAATACTTTTATCTATAATACTTAATAATACTACTAATAATAATAATACTAATAATAATAACAATAACAATAATAATTTGTAATAACAATGATAATAATAATAATAATAATTTTAATAACAATAATAATAATAATAATTGTTAATATAAAAAAACTACCTTAGAAGGCCATTTTAAAAAGGATTGCACCAAGCAGGGATCGAACCCGAGACCTCCCGGTTACCCATCAACACCTTAAACCATGGAACCAAATTCTGTTTTTCTGAATATACACACCACCTATATCTATATATCAAATATAATATTCTGTATCCATCTTCACCTTCTCAAAATCAAACGACTCAAGATTTTCTAGTGTAATCAAACAACACCTTTAAAGCCTTTAATTGATACGGGAATTAGAACAAAAATGTTTATTGTGTTTGTGATTTAGCAGAAAAGAAAAATAAAATAAATATATAAAAAAATATTACTGTAACTGTTTCGAAAAAAATAAAAAATAAATAAATAAAACTTAAATCATGATCGAATCAAACCTAACCCAATTCATAATCGTAAATTATAATTCGTTTTAGGACTTATTAGTGATACAGAAACATTTAAGAATTGTGTAAGTCAATTAAAACAGAAATCAATTAAAAGAATAGCTAAAATAGTCGATGAACACAATGAAGAACATAAATTCGATTTTTGAGATCTAGATGTTTTTGGATCACGATTTCTACACAAAATGGTTTGTAAATCGTTTAAGGAAACTTATGAGATCGTTAATTGGATTCAAATCACAACAGATAACATGAATTCGTTCAATGAACGTTTGTTGACTTTTAAAAAATCCCAACTTTGACTCTTGAATTTAAACTTGATAGAATAAATTGGACATTGAAAACTTACAGATAGTTGGAATATAAGGTTCCTAACATAACTGAATTCATAGATTTTAAAAAGCACTTAAATTTCAAATTTTGATAGTAATCACAATGAAACAGAGGTATCGGCTGAAACCGAAGAAAAATAAATAAGAAACTCTATTTTAATTTCAATTAAAATTCGCATTGTGTCTGTGATTGTAAAGTAATGTAAATGTGGAATGAATGATTTATGTAACAGCTGTATTGATCAATTATTTCGAGAACGTGGTTCAGATTTTCTCAATCAGACAAGTAAAAAAATAATAATAATAAAAGTACAATAAAATCGAATATATCGCTACTGATTTGTACTATATATATTGAGATGAATCCAATAGAAGAAAGTTAGTATCAATCTAATATAGTTAATGTTGAATTTGTGAAATTTGCATCCGTGACATGTATAAAAATTTGTTTTTATATTTTTTTTTAAATAATTAATACTATTAAACATTTAAGTATAATAATAATACTAAATATAATATTTGTAGTGATTATATTATTAATAATAATAATATGAATAATCATAAGAATAATAATAATATTATTTATTAATAAAAATAATTTGTGTCATTTCCTAATAACTATAATAATAATGATATTAACATTGATTATGGTAACTAAGATTATAATTTTACTATTATTTATAACCATATTGATAATAATAGTATTAATAATAATAATGATATAATAAATCAAATGTATCAAATTCCATACTTATGTATAATAATATTTATAATACTGATATTAATATTAATGTAAATGTTTATTTTTTAATCGTAATGAGGTACTAATTAATAATGTTAATAACTATACTTTAACTTGTATTATATATTATTAGTTATGTAATATCATATATTATACAATAACTTTTATTGAATATCCATTATTTATAATTTCTACATATATTACAAAATACATTTACTATTAATTATACATAGAATTTATACCTATACATATATATATATATATATATATATATATATATATATATATATATATATATATATATATATATATATATATATATATATATATATATATATATATATATATATATATATATATATATATATATATATATATATATATAACTTCATTTTAAATTGCACTTAATTATTTTGTATTTTTATTTTACATAAATAATTCTAATGCTTAAATTATATTTAATAACTTCGAAATAATATATATATTTTTATGTATACATTTTATTTACAAACAACTGTTCGTGAATCGTCGGGCATGGTCAAAGTTTAATTGAACACATGAACATAGTTTTCAAAGTTTTTGAGATTTTAACATCACAGACTTTGCTTACCGTGTCGGAAACATATAAAGATTAAGTTTAAATTTGGTCAGAAATTTTCGGGTCGTCACAGGTTTTGCGTCAAGGCTACCCTATAAACCATCACTCAAATACATAATGACATACACATCATGGAGTGATGAGGACCCCTTTAACCACCCGGTTCCAATAAAGGCGGTAAAAGAAGTTGATAGCTTTGTTATACCTCAAGTTAAACAAAGCATTCGCTTCAAACTTCCTTCTCCTCTCATTGGACATACCTTATTCTATGCCCGCTTCAATCTCATCGGTATGTTCCAATATTACCTCTTGTGTCTATGGATGGATGCAAGGGAGCCGCCTAGATTTCCTGAGAAATAAGGCTAGATTCAGGCTCATGACTCGAACAAAAACAAGCGCTTCTCGGGAGGCAACCCATGTGTTTTTATTTTTATATAGCTTTAGTAGTAGTTAGATTAGGATAATTAGGTTAATTGAATAAGTGAAAAGTGAAACTTAAAATAAAATTTTCAACGTTTCTTAAGACGAAATCACTTCTCCCACTTGTCTTTAGCTTAAATACACTATTTGCTACATTATTTCAAAAGTCTTAAAATTAAAGGCGGCCAACACTTTAAGTGTGGAATTAAGCTTTTCAGTCATACACTGATTTGTTGAATTTTCAAAAACCTAAATTTTGAAAACCTCAAGTTTCAAATAACTTTTTCATCAAAACTCAAATCAGTGAGTCTATGGCCTAAAGCTTAATCACCTGTCTTGAAATGTCCCGTTCTTATTGATTAAAAACGTTCCATATTAATTGATTTCGTTGCGAGGTTTTGACCTCTATATGAGACGTTTTTCAAAGACTGCATTCATTTTTAAAATAAACCATAACCTTTATTTCATAAATAAAGGTTTAAAAAGCTTTACATAGATTATCAAATAATGATAATCTAAAATATCCTGTTTACATACGACCATTACATAATGGTTTACAAATACAAATATGTTACATCGAAATCAGTTTCTTGAATGCAGTTTTTACACAATATCATACAAACATGGACTCCAAATCTTGTCCTTATTTTAGTATGCAACAGCGGAAGCTCTTAGTATTCACCTGAGAATAAACATGCTTTAAACGTCAACAAAAATGTTGGTGAGTTATAGGTTTAACCTATATATATCAAATCGTAACAATAGACCACAATATTTCATATTTCAATACACATCCCATACATAGAGATAAAAATCATTCATATGGTGAACACCTGGTAACCGACATTAAGAAGATGCATATATAAGAATATCCCCATCATTCCGGGACACCCTTCGGATATGATATAAATTTCGAAGTACTAAAGCATCCGGTACTTTGGATGGGGTTTGTTAGGCCCAATAGATCTATCTTTAGGATTCGCGTCAATTAACGTGTCTGTTCCCTAATTCTTAGATTACCAGACTTAATAAAAAGGGGCATATTCGATTTTGATAATTCAACCATATAATGTAGTTTCACTTACTTGTGTCTATTTTGTAAATCATTTATAAAACCTGCATGTATTCTCATCCCAAAAATATTAGATTTTAAAAGTGGGACTATAACTCACTTTCACAGATTTTTACTTCGTCGGGAAGTAAGACTTGGCCACTGGTTGATTCACGAACCTATAACAATATATACATATATATGAAAGTATGTTCAAAATATATTTACAACACTTTTAATATATTTTGATGTTATAAGTTTATTAAGTCAGCTGTCCTCGTTAGTAACCTACAACTAGTTGTCCACAGTTAGATGTACAGAAATAAATCGATAAATATTATCTTGAATCAATCCACGACCCAGTGTATACGTATCTCAGTATTGATCACAACTCAAACTATATATATTTTTGAATCAACCTCAACCCTGTATAGCTAACTCCAACATTCACATATAGAGTGTCTATGGTTGTTCCGAAATATATATAGATGTGTCGACAAATATTGTATACGTGTCTATGGTATCTCAAGATTACATAATATACAATACAAGTTGATTAAGTTATGGTTGGAATAGATTTGTTACCAATTTTCACGTAGCTAAAATGAGAAAAATTATCCAATCTTGTTTTACCCATAACTTCTTCATTTTAAATCCGTTTTGAGTGAATCAAATTGCTATGGTTTCATATTGAACTCTATTTTATGAATATAAACAGAAAAAGTATAGGTTTATAGTCGGAAAAATAAGTTACAAGTCATTTTTGTAAAGGTAGTCATTTCAGTCCAAAGAACGACGTCTAGATGACCATTTTAGAAAACATACTTCCACTTTGAGTTTAACCATAATTTTTGGATATAGTTTCATGTTCATAATAAAAATCATTTTTCCAGAATAACAACTTTTAAATCAAAGTTTATCATAGTTTTTAATTAACTAACCCAAAACAGCCCGCGGTGTTACTACGACGGCGTAAATCCGATTTTACGGTGTTTTTCATGTTTCCAGGTTTTAAATCATTAAGTTAGCATATAATATAGATATAGAACATGTGTTTAGTTGATTTTAAAAGTCAAGTTAGAAGGATTAACTTTTATTTGAGAACAAGTTTAGAATTAACTAAACTATGTTCTAGTGATTACAAGTTTAAACCTTCGAATAAGATAGCTTTATATGTATGAATCGAATAATGTTATGAACATAATTACTACCTCAAGTTCCTTGGATAAACCTACTGGAAATGAGAAAAATAGATCTAGCTTCAAAGGATCCTTAGATGGCTTGAAAGTTCTTGAAGCAGAATCATGACACGAAAACAATTTCAAGTAAGATTTCCACTCGAAATAAGATTGTTATAGTTATAGAAATTGAATTAAAGTTTGAATATGATTATTACCTTGTATTAGAAAGATAACCTACTGTAAGTAACAAAGGTTTCTTGATCTTTGATGATTACTTGGAATGGATTTAGAAAACTTGGAAGTAAACTTGCAATCTTGGAAGTATTCTTGATTTTATGAAACTAGAACTTTTGGAATTTATGAAGAACACTTAGAACTTGAAGATAGAACTTGAGAGAGATCAATTAGATGAAGAAAATTGAAGAATGAAAGTGTTTGTAGGTGTTTTTGGTCGTTGGTGTATGGAATAGATATAAAGGATATGTAATTTTGTTTTCATGTAAATAAGTCATGAATGATTACTCATATTTTTGTAATTTTATGAGATATTTCATGCTAGTTGCCAAATGATGGTTCCCATATGTGTTAGGTGACTCACATGGGCTGCTAAGAGCTGATCATTGGAGTGTATATACCAATAGTACATACATCTAAAAGCTGGTATTGTACGAGTACGAATACGGGTGCATACGAGTAGAATTGTTGATGAAACTGAACGAGGATGTAATTGTAAGCATTTTTGTTAAGTAGAAGTATTTTGATAAGTGTCTTGAAGTCTTTCAAAAGTGTATGAATACATATTAAAACACTACATGTATATACATTTTAACTGAGTCGTTAAGTCATCGTTAGTCGTTACATGTAAATGTTGTTTTGAAACCTTTAGGTTAACGATCTTGTTGAATGTTGTTAACCCATTGTTTATTATAACAAATGAGATGTTAAATTGTTATATTATCATGATATTATGATATATAATATATCTTAGTATGATATATATACAGTTAAATGTCATTACAACGATAATCTTTACATATATGTCTCGTTTCGAAATCATTAAGTTAGTAGTCTTATTTTTACATATGTATTTCATTGTTAATACACTTAATAATATATTTACTTATCATTTAACATAATTAACCAAGTGTATCAATATCTTAATATGATTCATATGTACCTAGTAAGACGTTGTTATAACGATAATCGTTATATATATCGTTTTCGAGTTTCTTAAATTAATAGTCTCATTTTTATGTATATAACTCATTGTTAAAATACATAATGAGATACATACTTATAATAAAATCATGTTAACTATATATATAACCATATATATGTCATCGTATAGTTTTTACAAGTTTTAACGTTCGTGAATCACCGGTCAACTTGGGTGGTCAATTGTCTATATGAAACCTATTTCAATTAACCAAGTCTTAACAAGTTTGATTACTTAACATGTTGGAAAAACTTAATCATGTAAATAAAAATTTCATTTAATATATATATAAACATGGAAAAGTTCGGGTCACTACAGTACCTACCCGTTAAATAAATTTCGTCCCGAAATTTTAAGCAGTTGGAGGTGTTGACGTATCTTCTGGAAATAAATGCGGGTATTTCTTCTTCATCTGATCTTCACGCTCCCAGGTGAACTCGGGTCCTCTACGAGCATTCCATTGAACCTTAACAATCGGTATCTTGTTTTGTTTAAGTCTCTTAACCTCACGATCCATTATTTCGACGGGTTCTTCAATGAATTGAAGTTTTTCATTGATTTGGATTTCGTCCAACGGAATAGTGAGATCTTCTTTAGCAAAAAATTTCTTCAAATTTGAGACGTGGAAAGTGTTATGTACAGCCGCGAGTTGTTGAGGTAGCTCCAGTTGGTAAGCTACTGGTCCGACACGATCTATAATCTTGAATGGTCCAATGTACCTTGGATTTAGTTTCCCCCGTTTACCAAATCGAATAACGCCTTTCCAAGGTGAAACCTTAAGCATGACCATTTCTCCAATTTCAAACTCTATATCTTTTATTTTACTGTCCGCGTAGCTCTTTTGTCGACTCTGGGCGGTTTTCAATCTTTGTTGAATTTGGATAATTTTCTCGGTAGTTTCTTGTATTATCTCCAGACCCGTAATCTGTCTATCCCCCACTTCACTCCAAAAAATCGGAGACCTGCACTTTCTACCATAAAGTACTTCAAACGGCGCCATCTCAATGCTTGAATGGTAGCTGTTGTTGTAGGAAAATTCTGCTAACGGTAGATGTCGATCCCAACTGTTTTCGAAATCAATAACACAAGCTCGTAGCATGTCTTCAAGCATTTGTATCGTCCTTTCGCTCTGCCCATCAGTTTGTGGATGATAGGCAGTACTCATGTCTAGACGAGTTCCCAATGCTTGCTGTAATGTCTGCCAGAATCTTGAAATAAATCTGCCATCCCTATCAGAGATAATAGAGATTGGTATTCCATGTCTGGAGACGAATTCCTTCAAATACAGTCGTGCTAACTTCTCCATCTTGTCATCTTCTCTTATTGGCAGGAAGTGTGCTGACTTGGTGAGACGATCAACTATTACCCAAATAGTATCATAACCACTTGCCGTCCTTGGCAATTTAGTAATGAAATCCATGGTAATGTTTTCCCATTTCCATTCCGGGATTTCAGGTTGTTGTAGTAGACCTGATGGTTTCTGATGTTCAGCTTTGACCTTAGAACACGTCAAACATTCTCCTACATATTTAGCAATATCGACTTTCATACATGGCCACCAAAAATGTTTCTTAAGATCCTTGTACATCTTCCCCATTCCAGGATGTATTGAGTATCTGGTTTTATGAGCTTCTCTAAGTACCATTTCTCTCATATCTCCAAATTTTGGTACCCAAATTCTTTCAGCCCTATACCGGGTTCCGTCTTCCCGAATATTAAGATGCTTCTCCGATCCTTTGGGTATTTCATCCTTTAAATTTCCCTCTTTTAAAACTCCTTGTTGCGCCTCCTTTATTTGAGTAGTAAGGTTAGTGTGAATCATTATATTCATAGATTTTACTCGAATGGGTTCTCTGTCCTTTCTGCGCAAGGCGTCAGCTACCACATTTGCCTTCCCCGGGTGGTAACGAATCTCAAAGTCGTAATCATTCAACAATTCAATCCACCTACGCTGCCTCATATTCAGTTGTTTCTGATTAAATATGTGTTGAAGACTTTTGTGGTTGGTATATATAATACTTTTGACCCCATATAAGTAGTGCCTCCAAGTCTTTAATACAAAAACAACCGCGCCTAATTCCAAATCATGCGTCATATAATTTTGCTCGTGAATCTTCAATTGTCTAGACGCATAAGCAATCACCTTCGTTCGTTGCATTAATACACAATCGAGACCTTGCTTTGATGCATCACAATAAATCACAAAATCATCATTCCCTTCAGGCAATGACAATATAGGTACCGTAGTTAGCTTTTTCTTCATAATTGAAACGCCTCCTCTTGTTTATCCTTCCATTCAAATTTCTTCCCTTTATGCGTTAATGCAGTCAAGGGTTTTGCTATTTTGGAGAAATCTTGGATGAATCTTCTGTAGTAACCAGCCAATCCTAAAAATTGACGTATATGCTTCGGAGTTTTTGGGGTTTCCCACTTTTCAACGGTTTCGATCTTTGCCGGGTCCACCTGGATACCTTCTTTGTTCACTATGTGACCGAGGAATTGAACTTCTTCCAACCAAAATGCACACTTTGAAAACTTAGCGTACAGTTTTTCTTTCCTCAATACTTCTAGCACTTTTCTCAAATGTTCTTCGTGCTCTTGATCATTCTTTGAGTAAATAAGTATGTCATTGATGAAAACAATGACAAACTTGTCAAGATATGGCCCACACACTCGGTTCATAAGGTCCATGAACACAGCTGGTGCGTTAGTCAATCCAAACGGCATAACCATAAACTCGTAATGACCATAACGCGTCCTAAAAGCAGTTTTTGGAATATCATCCTCCTTTACTCGCATTTGATGATATCCAGAACGTAAATCGATCTTCGAATAAACCGACAAGCCTTGTAGTTGATCAAATAAGTCGTCAATTCTCGGAAGTGGATAACGGTTTTTGATGGTAAGTTTGTTCAACTCTCTGTAGTCAATACACAACCTAAATGTACCATCCTGGAGCTCCCCATGGTGTTGTGCTTGGTTGAATGAAACCACGTTCTAATAGTTCTTGCAGTTGGCTTTGCAGTTCTTTCATCTCGCTGGGTGCGAGTCTATAAGGAGCATGAGCTATTGGTGCAGCTCCTGGTACAAGATCTATTTGAAATTCAACAGATCGATGTGGAGGTAGTCCCGGTAATTCTTTCGGAAATACATCGGGAAATTCTTTTGCGACGGGAACATCATTGATGCTCTTTTCTTCAGTTTGTACTTTCTCGACGTGTGCTAGAACAGCATAGCAACCTTTTCTTATTAGTTTTTGTGCCTTCAAATTACTAATAAGATGTAGCTTCATGTTGCCCTTTTCTCCGTACACCATTAAGGGTTCTCCTTCTTCTCGTACAATGTGAATTGCATTTTTATAACATACGATCTCTGCTTTCACCTTCTTCAGCCAGTCCAGGCCAACTATTACATCAAAACTCCCTAACTCTACTGGTATCAAATCAATCTTAAATATTTCGCTACCCAGTTTAATTTCTCAATTCTGGCATATATTATCTGCTGAAATTAATTTACCGTTTGCTAATTCGAGTAAAAATTTACTATCCAACGGCGTCAATGGACAACTTAATTTAGCACAAAAATCTCTACTCATATAGCTTCTATCCGCACCCGAATCAAATAAAACGTAAGCAGATTTATTGTCAATAAAAATGTACCCGTAACAAGCTTCGGGGCTTCCTGTGCCTCTGCAGCATTAATATTGAAAACTCTTCCGCGGCCTTGTCCATTCGTGTTCTCCTGGTTCGGGCAATTTCTAATAATGTGGCCCGGTTTTCCACATTCATAACAAACTACATTGGCATAACTTGCTCCGACACTACTTGCTCCGCCATTACTCGTTCCGACACCATTTGTTCCTTTCGTTCTGTTAACCCCTGGTCCGTAGACCTCACACTTCACTGCGCTATGACCATTTCTTTTACACTTGTTGCAAAATTTGGTGCAGAACCCTGAGTGATACTTTTCACACCTTTGACATAGCTGCTTCTGATTGTTGTTGTTGTTGTTGCGGTTGTTATTGTTGTTGGGATGATTATTGTAGTTGTTGTTGTTGTTGTTGTTGTTGTTGGGCCGTTTGTTGTAGTTGCGATTGATGTTGCGATTGTTGGGATAATTGTTGCGACTATTATTGTAATTGTTGTTGTTGTATTGGTGATTCTTATCACTGTTTTCCTCCCACTTTCTTTTGACTTGCTTCACATTGGCCTCTTCAGCCGTCTGTTCTTTAATTCTTTCCTCAATCTGGTTCACTAGTTTGTGAGCCATTCTACGTGCCTGTTGTATGGAGGCGGGCTCGTGTGAACTTATATCTTCTTGGATTCTTTCCGGTAATCCTTTCACAAACGCGTCGATCTTCTCTTCCTTATCTTCGAACGCTCCCGGACACAATAGGCACAATTTTGTGAATCGTCTTTCGTACGTGGTAATATCAAATCCTTGGGTTCGTAACCCTCTAAGTTCTGTCTTGAGCTTATTGACCTCGGTTCTGGGACGGTACCTCTCGTTCATCAAGTGCTTGAATGCTGACCATGGTAGTGCGTACGCATCATCTTGTCCCACTTGCTCTAGATAGGTATTCCACCATGTTAACGCAGAACCTGTGAAGGTATGCGTAGCGTACTTCACTTTGTCCTCTTCAGTACACTTACTTATGGCAAACACCGATTTGACCTTCTCGGTCCACCGTTTCAATCCGATCGGTCCTTCGGTTCCATCAAATTCCAAAGGTTTGCAGGCAGTGAATTCTTTGTAGGTGCATCCTACACGATTTCCTGTACTGCTAGATCCAAGGTTATTGTTGGTATGTAGCGCAGCCTGTACTGCGGCTATATTTGAAGCTAGAAAAGTACGGAATTCCTCTTCATTCATATTCACGGTGTGTCGAGTAGTCGGTGCCATTTCCTTCAAAATAGTCAAATGGAACAAGTTAATCATACAGAATATTAAGAGTAGTTAATAGTATTTCGTAGCATAATATGAACTCATTTATAAAAGCTTTTTCTTCATATTAGCGTTTTATAAGTTTAAATTCGGGTAGTACCTACCCGTTAAGTTCATACTTAGTAGATAATATACAATTCAACTACTACAATTCTATATGAAAAACTGATTATAATAATATTTCCCGTTCAAACTTTTATACAATATTTTACAAACTTACAATACCGCTTATTTTACATAAAGCATGAAATATAGCACACAATAACTTTGATACAAGATAGTTGTGAAGATACTTCTAGCTAGTACACAAGTCGTTCAGCAAAGGCAATAAAGACACGTAATTCATACGTCCAGAAACAAGTCATGCATTCTGGTTTTACTAGGACTACTTCCTATCCTTGGTCTTGTGGAACATAACCGTTATGGCCGTTGATAAGACAGCGTGTTGTAACATTGTCAAAGGGACGAGGGTTACGTAATGACCAACAGTCTCGTAATAACCTAAAAACCTCATTTCTTACCCCAATTACCGACTCCGTCACTTGTGGGAACGTTTTGTTTAATAGTTGTAGCCCGATGTTCTTTTTCTCACTTTGGTGAGAAGCGAACATTACTAACCCGTAAGCATAGCATGCTTCTTTATGTTGCATGTTAGCCGCTTTTTCTAAATCATGAAGTCCTATATTCGGATACATTGAGTCAAAATAATTTCTTAACCCGTTGCGTAAAATAGCATTTGGGTTCCTCGCAATATATGCGTCAAAGTAAACACATCGTAACTTATGGGTTTCCCAATGTGATATCCCCCATCTTTCAAACGAAAGTCTCATATAAACCAAGACATTCTTGGAACGTTCTTCGAACGTCTTACAAACTGATTTCGCCGTAAATAGTTGTGCCAAAGAATTCTGACCGACTCTAGACAAGATTTCATCAATCATGTCTCCGGGTAGGTCTCTTAAAATATTGGGTTGTCTATCCATTTTGTGTTTTTATACTGTAAAATAGACAAGAGTTAGATTCATAAAAAAATACTTATTAATACAAGCAATTTTTACATATATCATAAAGCATAAGCACACTATATTATATATATTACACCACACGAATACAACTATCTTATTCCGACTCGCTCGTTTCTTCTTCTTCGGTTTTGGTTCGTTTTGCCAAGTTTCTAGGGATATATGATGTTCCCCTAATACGAGCTATCGTTTTCCACAACGGTTTAGAAAAACCTGGTGGTTTAGAGGTTCCCGGGTCATTGTTACAACTTAAGGGCTTCGGGGGTTGACGATACATATAAAGTTCATCGGTGTTGGAATTAGATTTCTCTATTTTTATGCCCTTTCCCTTATTATTTTCTTTTGCCTTTTTAAATTCAGTTGGGGTAATTTCTATAACATCATCGGAATTCTCGTCGGAATCCGATTCACAGAGAATTGGTAATCCTCCCAATATTTTGCTTCCTTGGCGGAAACACCATTGACCATAATTAACCTTGGTCGGTTGGTTGAAGATTTTCTTTTACTTAACCGTTTTATTATTTCCCCCACCGATTCTATTTCCTCCTCCGGTTCCTCCTCTTCCGGTTCTGATTCTTCTTCCGGTTCTTCTTCGGGAACTTGTGAATCAGTCCAATATATATTCAACTCTTTGTTATTATTAGGTGAGTCAATGGGATTTGTGCTAGAGGTAGACATCTATCACACAATATCAAACATGTTAAGAGATTAATATATCACATAATATATACATGTTAATAATATATAGTTTCCAACAAAAATGTTAAGCAATCATTTTTAAAGAAAACACGGTCGAAGTCCAGACTCACTAATGCATCCTAACAAACTCGATAAGACACACTAATGCAAATTTTCTGGTTCTCTAAGACCAACGCTCGGATACCAATTGAAATGTCCCGTTCTTATTGATTAAAAACGTTCCATATTAATTGATTTCATTGCGAGGTTTTGACCTCTACATGAGACGTTTTTCAAAGACTGCATTCATTTTTAAAACAAACCATAACCTTTATTTCATAAATAAAGGTTTAAAATGCTTTACGTAGATTATCAAATAATGATAATCTAAAATATCCTGTTTACATACGGCCATTACATTATGGTTTACAAATACAAATATGTTACATCGAAATCAGTTTCTTGAATGTAGTTTTTACACAATATCATACAAACATGGACTCCAAATCTTGTCCTTATTTTAGTATGCAACAGCGGAAGCTCTTAGTATTCACCTGAGAATAAACATGCTTTAAACGTCAACAAAAATATTGGTAAGTTATAGGTTTAACCTATATATATCAAATCGTAACAATAGACCACAAGATTTCATATTTCAATACACATCCCATACATAGAGATAAAAATCATTCATATGGTGAACACCTGGTAACTGACATTAACAAGATGCATATATAAGAATATCCCCATCATTCTGGGACACCCTTCGGATATGATATAAATTTCGAAGTACTAAAGCATCCGGTACTTTGGATGGGGTTTGTTAGGCCCAATAGATCTATCTTTAGGATTCGCGTCAATTAGGGTGTCTGTTCCCTAATTCTTAGATTACCAGACTTAATAAAAGGGGCATATTCGATTTCGATAATTCAACCATAGAATGTAGTTTCACGTACTTGTGTCTATTTTGTAAATCATTTATAAAACCTGCATGTATTCTCATCCCAAAAATATTAGATTTTAAAAGTGGGACTATAACTCACTTTCACAGATTTTTACTTCGTCGGGAAGTAAGACTTGGTCACTGGTTGATTCACGAACCTATAACAATATATACATATATATCAAAGTATGTTCAAAATATATTTACAACACTTTTAATATATTTTGATGTTTTAAGTTTATTAAGTCAGCTGTCCTCGTTAGTAACCTACAACTAGTTGTCCACAGTTAGATGTACAGAAATAAATCGATAAATATTATCTTGAATCAATCCACGACCCAGTGTATACGTATCTCAGTATTGATCGCAACTCAAACTATATATATTTTGGAATCAACCTCAACCCTGTATAGCTAACTCCAACATTCACATATAGAGTGTCTATGGTTGTTCCGAAATATATATAGATGTGTCGACATGATAGGTCGAAATATTGTATACGTGTCTATGGTATCTCCAGATTACATAATATACAATACAAGTTGATTAAGTTATGGTTGGAATAGATTTGTTACCAATTTTCACGTAGCTAAAATGAGAAAAATTATCCAATCTTGTTTTACCCATAACTTCTTCATTTTAAATTCGTTTTGAGTGAATCAAATTGCTATGGTTTCATATTGAACTCTATTTTATGAATCTAAACAGAAAAAGTATAGGTTTATAGTCGGAAAAATAAGTTACAAGTCATTTTTTTAAGGTAGTCATTTCAGTCGAAAGAACGACGTCTAGATGACCATTTTAGATAACATACTTCCACTTTGAATTTAACCATAATTTTTGGATATAGTTTCATGTTCATAATAAAAATCATTTTCCCAGAATAACAACTTTTAAATCAAAGTTTATCATAGTTTTTAATTAACTAACCCAAAACAGCCCGCGGTGTTACTACGACGGCGTAAATCCGATTTTACGGTGTTTTTCGTGTTTCCAGGTTTTAAATCATTAAGTTAGCATATAATATAGATATAGAACATGTGTTTAGTTGATTTTAAAAGTCAAGTTAGAAGGATTAACTTTTATTTGCGAACAAGTTTAGAATTTACTAAACTATGTTCTAGTGATTACAAGTTTAAACCTTCGAATAAGATAGCTTTATATGTATGAATCGAATGATGTTATGAACATAATTACTACCTCAAGTTCCTTGGATAAACCTACTGAAAATGAGAAAAATAGATCTAGCTTTAAAAATCCTTGGATGGCTTGAAAGTTCTTGAAGCAGAATCATGACACGAAAACAATTTCAAGTAAGATTTCCACTCGAAATAAGATTGTTATAGTTATAGAAATTGAATTAAAGTTTGAATATGATTATTACCTTGTATTAGAAAGATAACCTACTGAAATTAACAAAGGTTTCTTGATCTTAGATGATTACTTGGAATGGATTTAGAAAACTTGGAAGTAAACTTGCAATCTTGGAAGTATTCTTAATTTTATGAAACTAGAACTTTTGGAATTTATGAAGAACACTTAGAACTTGAAGATAGAACTTGAGAGAGATCAATTAGATGAAAAAAATTGAAGAATGAAAGTGTTTGTAGGTGTTTTTGGTCGTTGGTGTATGGATTAGATATAAAGGATATGTAATTTTGTTTTCATGTAAATAAGTCATGAATGATTACTCATATTTTTGTAATTTTATGAGATATTTCATGCTAGTTGTCAAATGATGGTTCCCACATGTGTTAGGTGACTCACATGGGCTGCTAAGAGCTGATCATTGGAGTGTATATACCAATAGTACATACATCTAAAAGCTGTGTATTGTACGAGTACGAATACGGTGCATACGAGTAGAATTGTTGATGAAACTGAACGAGGATGTAATTGTAAGCATTTTTGTTAAGTAGAAGTATTTTGATAAGTGTCTTGAAGTCTTTCAAAAGTGTATGAATACATATTAAAACACTACATGTATATACATTTTAACTGAGTCGTTAAGTCATCGTTAGTCGTTACATGTAAATGTTGTTTTGAAGCCTTTAGGTTAACGATCTTGTTGAATGTTGTTAACCCATTGTTTATTATAACAATTGAGATGTTAAATTGTTATATTATCATGATATTATGATATATAATATATCTTATTATGATATATATACAGTTAAATATCGTTACAACGATAATCGTTACATATATGTCTCGTTTCGAAATCATTAAGTTAGTAGTCTTATTTTTACATATGTATTTCATTGTTAATACACTTAATAATATATTTACTTATCATTTAACATAATTAACCAAGTGTATCAATATCTTAATATGATTCATATGTACCTAGTAAGACGTTGTTATAACGATAATCGTTATATATATCGTTTTCGAGTTTCTTAAATTAATAGTCTCATTTTTATGTATATAACTCATTGTTAAAATACCTAATGAGATACATACTTATAATAAAATCATGTTAACTATATATATAACCATATATATGTCATCGTATAGTTTTTACAAGTTTTAACGTTCGTGAATCACCGGTCAACTTGGGTGGTCAATTGTCTATATGAAACCTATTTCAGTTAATCAAGTCTTAACAAGTTTGATTGCTTAACATGTTGGAAACACTTAATCATGTAAATAACAATTTCATTTAATATATATATAAACATGGAAAAGTTCGGGTCACTACATGTCTAGGTTTGATCTTTTCCATTTTTACAAGTAATAGACAGTTATTGATGCCTGTAGTGGAGAGTCTTTGAATAATGATGAAACGACAAGGAAACCTGTTGATTATTTCATTGAAAGTTATTGGTGGATGTTGAATGGAGGATGAAAACACCCAAATGAGCTTGAGTACACTTCAAGAAGACCGATTCGAATCCAACAGAAGATAGTTCCGACTCCTTCTACCTTCAGATCCTCGGCTCACACCAAAGAGGAGTAATTCGTTTCTTTCTCTTCATTTATTTATTTTGCTTCGTTATATCCTTAAACTATACCCTATCCTAAGCTTATCACTAAGTGTGGGATTCCAACTCAATATTGAGCTTAGATACATTTTTCGACATGTTCAAACTCTAAGTGTGGGATTTTAGCTCCCTAAAATTTAAGAATGAACATTAGGGACAATGTTCCTTTAAGTGTGGGATAGCGGTGTAGTACACCATAATTAGCTAGGGGATGCTCGGAAAATGTTCTTAACTTAAAATTTTACTAAGCTTTTCGAGTATACCTACTATTTAGATTCTTTATCCTCAATGTAAATTTTTCAAAAATTTTGACTAGATGATACTTTCTGAAAAAGTACTTTCGAAAATCAAGTTTGTTTGTTCTAAAATTAAGACAAATGAGGACATAAATATTCTTAAGGATGAACCGATTCTCTAAAAGAGCATTGCATGACTAGGAATTATCTACCCAATATAATTGTTGTGAGGAACCCCAAAAATGGCCCAATAAGCATTCATTTTTAATGCTTCACTATATTTTCCGTTGAGAGTGCCGATGTTAGCATTTAGAGTTAGAACTTGACCTTTACATACATTTCGAGGCCAATGGTTAGTAAGCGCCATACATGGTGTAGGTGCGATACTCCTTCCTAAATCATTCTGAAAAGAGAAGACAAATACCATCCGTTTCCATTTCCACTCCACGCATTCAAACTGACCAACTCACCCTAAGGAGTTGATGAATCAGAAAATACTCACTCCAAAATTCACTATCAAATATGTTACCTTTTACACCCTCTTTCCTTTCTCATTCCAAAATCTAGAAATTCAAAGAGATGGATCGACCAAGTTTACTTCAAACACTTGTCGAAATATTCTGAAATTCCAGACTGTTTTTGATAGGTCAAAAAGACCTATTTCTGGTGAAATACCTTTCTCTCTGGGCACAAAAAGAAATAGACAAAGTTATGAAGATGGGATAATATATATATATATATATATATATATATATATATATATATATATATATATATATATATATATATATATATATATATATATATATATATTTGATGAGCAAAGTCTCAAAAATAAAGTAGAGAAAAGTCTTCAAATAAAAGCATATATCCCCCAAGAAAATGAAGATTGTGACCCAGGAGGATTGCAGAAAAGAAGCAATGTCTTCGCTGAAAATCAGCACCCTCTAAAAGAACTCTTCAACAAAAAAATAAAGTACCATCTTTCCTAGAAAAAGTATATCCTCATGAAACCGAAATCTATCGAATCTCTCTAAATTTCAATGATTCGAAAATCACCCATTTCGCCATATCAAAACCTTCACTTTTCTCCGCAAACCAACCTTTAAACACGCCTTTCCTCTTGAAAGAATATTTAGGGAGAAGATCAGTGCCGTCCTTATATAACCGGTGGAGATTTGATTATTGGTCAAGCCTATGACAATACTTGCAACATGACTCGCTATGAGCGAATTCATTTAATAGATTGATAGGGAACCCCCAAACACTTGAGTGATTTAAGTGACCCATGTAAGAAAGCCAAAGTCATGTAACCTCCTCTCATGCTTGCAGAGATAGTTTCTCCCCTTTTAGAAGACGGTTTGTCTGATTTTGCTCTTATAATAAATAACAAGCCACATGAATAATAGAACGGAAACCTTAGAAGCATCCTTGAACTCAAAATAAAAAAAAGGTTTGCTTGAGGACAAGCAAAGTCTAAGTGTGGGATATTTGATATCGGCCAAAAAGTCACGTTTTTACCCCCGATATTGAGCCCTAAAACCATAAAGTTCAAAATTTATCGCCAAAAAATCAAATTGTTGGTTAATTTGATAGATTTAGTCATTACAAAGGCTATGTTTCAAGAATCACTAAAAACGGATGAAAAACGAGCAAAACCGGCTAAGACGATTTACTCGCGCTTAAATAACTTATTTTATAATTTTTGGATAAGTTTAATTACTTAATCTCATGTTTTAGGATATTCAATTACGAACGCGTGGGCGCAAGAATCGTCAAAAACAGAGCTAAAACGAAGATTCTAGAGCGAAAACGGTGAAAGACAACTTCGATCCAGCAAACGGCTTGCCAAACCCCTTGCCAAACGGCCTGCCAGGCTTGAAAATGGTCTGCCAGCAAACGGGCATCAAAAACGGTTTGCCTGGCTCGCAAACCCCCTGCCAAACGGCCTGCCAAGTGGCAAGCTGTTTTTCAGCCAAATAATTACAATTTTGCCATCAGCTTTGCTTATAAAAGGAGGGCTTCATTTCTCATTTCAACACACATCAATTCTTCACTTCTCTCTCAAATATCTCTCTATAGTCTCTCTCTAGTGATCTATAGGAGATTAGTTCTCTCTCTGCTTTCTCTCTCTAGATTCTAGAGAGAGAAAAGTACACGGATTAGGAATAATGTAATTATCTCTCTATTGTTGCTCTCTAGTGATCAATAGGAGATTAGTATGTAGTTAGTAGTAGAAGCTATCGAGCATTGTAACACTACGAATATTATGAAGAAATACAAGTGTTATTCTGCCGACACTACTCGGTAATATCTATCCTTTCTTTTATTAATTTATTATAATATTCTTGTTAGATGTTTGTTTTATTAATATTAGAAATGCTTGTTGCCATGATGTGTGAGTAATTGCTTGATTGTTTGCCATGATTTAATAATGTTAGTTAGGGATGATTATCGTTTCGTACTCGCTTTCTGTCTATGATATTAAACCTCGTTATTATCGTCCTTCCACCAATAAACGTGATTAAAACCTTTTATAAAGTCGATAAATATAAGGTAATTAATTATCTGTGTTTATACGTTGGTCAAGATATGAACCCATCGGAAATACTATAAAGTACAGGGGGAATTACCATAGGACCAGATCAAGACATTGGTCAAGAGTATAAGACTCGAAGAAATACTGTTGCAACAGTTGAGTACGGTGTTGATGTACTATAGGACCACTTGAGCATGGTCAAGGTTAGAAGCTATGGAACCACTATAAGTCTAGTACATGGTGGATAACTAAGGGATTTATTGGGTAGATTTAAGTAAGGGGCTGGTTTAAGTCATAAATGGGAATTTAACGCACTACAATACAAACTAAGCTTATAAATCTTTAAGGATGACTGAGAACTATCTGATGTTCTAATTTGTCTACAAACCCTTAGATTTTACCAAACCATTGATAGAAAGGGATTCGAAACACAATCATAACCACTCACTTGGGTGATACACTAAGGTGTTAAGAAAGGTTGGATATTCTATACATATGGCTATGCTACTTTATTCGTGCACTCAAGGTATGCACTGCATCCAAGATGGGCCGCTTATATCCTTAAACCGGATAAAGCATCGGTAGTTGAGCATAGTCCATCCGATCAGAATCTTCAAAGCCTAGTTCCTCTTGACATGCTAATCGGGAAACCGCTTAGTAGGGAATTTAGTGTTCACACCAAGGTATATCTATCCAAGGAGTGTCTCATAATCATCCCGACACTACGCTATCTTAAATCATGGTGAACCACGTCTTCTATGTCCTTAGCTGTTGCATGCTAGCTAGCTTATTTTAATTATATTGCTTTAATATCTCAATTACAATTATATAAACTATTCAACCCAACTATTGCCTTTACACAATTTGATATTCCGAATAAAAGTGGTGTCTAGAATAAACCGGTTGGACTTGATTGTTGGATTTTCCGAACAGTCGCCAATTTATTGGGACCAAAAGGATCCTGCCTCTCCACACAAGGTGTACCTGGCCACTAGTCTTGGATACTAAATTGTATATAAACCCAATCTTAATTACTAAATTATCTAGATAAGCTCCGCTTCAAATTCGACCGCTTAAGGAATGACCCTAGGTCATATTTGCCCTTGCTAACCCATAGGAAGGAATAATAGATTTAGGCCCAGCATATATAAATTAAATATTTAACAACTTCTATTGATATCCTGAATTAACGTTTTACGTCCTAACGACATCGCATAAATAAACCGTCCGATTCAGGCATATCACCTCTCAACACTATCTAACCATCTGATCCAAAGGTACAATACTTGTGTCCACATGCACCTACTATTCTAACTCATATTTAACTCATATTACCTGACCAGAATCCCTTGGTAACTGACTTTACAACCCATACATCAGTCCTTACAACCCTGACATCTGTTTCTCAGATTCTTTACCTGATACACATCTGTACTCTAAAGCTCTGACTGTTCCAGGGGCGTTAGGGGTCACAGCGTCACGGTCACTATCAGCCATACCTGAACTGTACAACATCTCACACCAAAGCTTAGTATAATAATGGTTAGCAACTAACAACTAACAACTAACGTCGTTATACCTATCTCTTTCACTAACTCATCCTCCAAGATATGTTTGACTCGACACACGATTTGGGAACATGTCACGTTCGTGAACACGCTGCCAAATCAACGCTTTGATACCACAATTGTAACACCTTGTTTTTTTTAAACACATCGGAAATGACCTATTTAGAAATCAGATATCCATATAAAATGACACATGTATTATGTTACATTATTATCATCACAAATAATAAAAGTCCGTTATAATTACAAAATCAGGTATTAAATTAAATTCAGACAAACGTAATAAAAGACTCGACATCAGAGTTCCGACTCGTCAAATATATCTTCAACAACCCATCTTCACCCTGAATCTTAAATGCAAAACCTGAACCTGCAAGGGTGGAAATGTGGGGGAATTAACACAACTACTAAGTGAATGAGATCTATCTAACAGATCAAGTTTAAGCATCAATCAGCAACAAACATCCTACTAACATATATACATAAGTACTAATCCGGCAAAGGCCATCTCTATAATATCATCCTGAACCAACATACAAACAACTAAGTGCTAACTTACAAAGGTCATCCCTATGCTACTGTCCTGAACTAGCATAATCGAATAAGAGCTGAACATACAAGGGCCATAACTATGCTACCGTCCTAAACTAGCATAAAAATCATGAATATATGCCAACAACCTGAACAAGCATATAACAACAATAACAATTACAACAAGAAGACAATATGAGGATCGGCGGTTTGTACGAACACACGACACGTAGCTGATCGAGCTAGTGTCTACCGATAGTCCCTCCTACCGAGTCATATGCATAATTGTCCAGACGCAACCCATGCGTCCTTCTATACTATACTGAACAGACTGTAGGACTTGGACTCAACCTGACCCATCCCCGGTTGACCTTATACGAACCCTTCCTAGCCCAACCTCGGTGGGTTCCCAACCTGACCCAGCCCCGATTGGTGTCAAACACAGTGCGCATATAATACACATATCAAGCATGCAACCACAAACTAGCATGATAAGTCACTATAATCAGAATCTAACACATGGCAGTTACTAGCTAAACATAGCCAGCATGTATCTAAGTATGGCAATCGCATATAATAATAGTCTAATAATAATAATATAAATAGAGTATACTACAGTAGCACTGCTTGCTACTCAAACTCTATCCGGAGATAGACCCACTCACCGATCGCCAACTAAACTCAGTAGTCTAATATCACCGAGTCTTCTCCTCGTCTGTATTACCTGAGAATAATACTGAACAAGTTAGTAAATTGTACCACATTTACTAACAATATTACATTCTATATATACATCATATAGGTATATATAAACATAGACACATATATATAATACATATATATATACACACTTACATACACTGCGTATATATATATAATACATTCACACGGGTCGATGGTTAAAACGGGCGATCACACGTATATATATATATATATATATATATACATATATCACTTATATATACATATATATACACTTATATATATACACATATACACACACTTATATATATATATACAACATAACATATTAATATCGATATAACAAGTCAAAACCATACAAATGGGTCAAGGGTTAAATGGGCGAACAAACCAACACTTGAACCACAGAAGAGAAAAACATCAGGGCTGCAAAAACAGAAGCAAAATAGCAGGTCCAGCTGAAAATTTGCAGCAGAAACAGCAGCGAAGCAACAACAAAATAGTAGTAAAACAGTCGCAGCAAAAATAGAGTGCAATAGCAACAAAAATAGGCTGCGAACAACAGCTAAACAAGCTGCGAACAGTAGCTGAACAAGCTGCAACAGCAGCAGAAAAACAACAGTAGTAACGCAGTTGCTTCCCCCTTCGATTGACCCATCATTTTCGCGATTCGAGCAGTTTAAGACCAATTTAAATGTTAACAATTAAGCACAACATATATATACAATAAGTATATAACACCCACAAGCTTAAACCAACATTCTAGATTAAGATTCAAGCAAATAAATGCATACTCATCTAGTTACAACCTCAATCTAAAACTAACAAATGGGTCATGAGTTCAAATGGGCCATCTAACCACTTAAACATTCACAAATAATACAAACGGGTCGGGTTAAACACACCTATATGCACATCAAACGTATATTCACTTATAAACAATCTTATATAATTTCAACATCTAAATCAAAGACTAAATGGCATAACATACCCACTTAAATTTGCACAAACGGGTCAGGGTCCAATTGGGTCAACGAACCAGCAAAAGGACAAACACCACAAAACTGACCGCCAACCACCACCGCTAGCAGCCAGCTGCAGCTAGCAGCGGCGGTCAGTCGCCGGAAAACAAACAGCAACAGCAGTGATGCTGCTGTCCACCATGGTACAACCCCCAAAATATGTTGTTTCTTGCAATTTCAAACCAAATACAGGTCCACAAAGGCATGCAAACATGTATATAATCATAAACTACCACAAATCAAACAATCTCATCTCAAAATCAATGATTTAGGCACCAATTACATATTTTTTCTAACACTAGTCATAAATCCTAAATTAAACATGTAAGAATCACAAAAGAAGATAAACCTTTGTTAAATTGAAAAAGAAGCATGAACCCATGAATTAAGCTAACAATTTAGTCACCATCTTCATAAAAATGGAAGTTAGGGTTCAAAGGCGATGATGGTGGGTTCATGACAGCAAAAACGAGAGGAGGGGAAGAACCACCACAAATTTAAGCTTGTAATTGATCCCCATCTTCAATTGTCAAATCTAGGGTTCCATCATGTGTGTGTGTGAGTCGTAAGCAAGAGAGGGAAAAGGAAAGAAGTCACGAGCAAGGGAGAAAATAAAAGAATTTTGATCAGTTACTATCTTAAATAAGTGATAAAACCCTTACCCGATAACACACGGTTATTTAACTGTTATCTGAAATCTTACGTACCTCGTTCGGTAGCCCAAACGAAGTCCAATTTTAATAAACGAATACTTTATGTGGCCCTTGTCACAAAATGAACTCACATGACTAATAATTAAATATAAATAGATAATAAATAATAACCACTTAAAATACACGTAAAATCACTTAAAGGGTAAAAAAAGGTAAATTCACCTAGGCCCGACATCAGGTTGTTACAGCCGTAACTTAGTAATATTCCTGTCTACAATCCTTACAGGCTCTTCCACTAACTTCTTATTCATATCAACTTTCAAAACTTGCAGTGGTAGAATTTGACTTTCATCGTCTACGTTGCACTTGAGAAGATAACACGCATTAAATGTGTTATGAATACCAGCTAACTCAGCAGGAAGATCTAATACTAATGTATGATCATTCAACACCTGTTGTATTCTAAACGGCCCAATGTACCTCGGAGCTACCAAAACGAATTACACCTTTCCAGGGCGATACTTTCAAGTATACCTGCTCACCTACTGTGAAAATAACTGGCCGTCTGCGTGGATCGGCGTACATCTTTTGTCTATCTCTTGCGGCTTTCAATTTCTCGCGTGCCATTACCACTTTCTCTGTTCTATGGACCCGCAAACTATTTCTCTCCAGCTTCTCACCAAAAAGTCGGCGTTCTACATCGACAACCATACAACATTTCATAGGGCGGTATGCCTATACTAGAGTGATACGAGTTGTTGTAAACGAATTCAATCAAAGGTAGATGAGAATCCCACGGTCCTCCATACTCTAATATACAAGCTCTTAACATATCCTCTAACGACTGAATAGTACGTTCACTTTGACTGTCTATTTGAGGATGATACGCTGTGCTGAGATTAACTCGAGCACCTAAATTCTCTTGTAAACTCTGCCAAAAATTAGACACGAACCTCGAATCTCTATCTGACACAATAGATAATTGTATTACATGTCGAACTATAATCTCATTCACATATAGTTGAGCTAACTTGCTGAGCGAAGCTGTCTCACTTGTAGCAAGAAAATGCACACTTTTAGTCAATCTGTCGACTATCACCTAAATCATGTCATGACCTTTCTGGGTTAGGGTAACTTTGTTACGAAATCCATCGTTATGTACTCCCACTTCCACTGAGGAATCTCGAGTTGACATAATGACCCGTAAGGTTTCTGATGTCCAGCTTTTACTTGGGCGCATATATGACACTTTTCCACATAATGCGCGATATCTTTCTTCACTGTTGGCCACCAATATAAAGGTTTCAGATCATGGTACATCTTCGTGCATCTAGGATGGATAGACAATCTCGATTTGTACGCTTCATTCAAGATTAAGTCCCTCAATCCTCCGAGCAAAGGAACCCAAATTCTGTTATTAAAAGTCTTTAATCCACGAGAATCGTCCGTTAAATCCTCTTTTCGCTTTACTAATATCTCAGATTTCAAATGTTCTTCCTTCAAAGCTTCTAATTGGGCTATATTTAACCAATCAATCAAATCTGACACAACCTCAATTCTCATTATCAGTGGATTTCTTTCGACTCAAAGCATCTGCAACGACATTTGCCTTTCCTGGATGATAACGAATCTCACAATCATAATCTTTAATTAACTCTTGCCATCGTCTGTGACGCATGTTTAACTCTTTCTGTGAAAAGATATGCTGAAGACTCTTATGGTTGGTGCAAATCACACAATGAGTGTCGTAAAGGTAATGTCTCCATAATTTCAACGCAAATACAACCGCAGCCAACTCTAGATCATGTGTCGGATAATTCCTTTCATGAGTTTTCAACTGTCTTGAGGCATAGGCAATAACTTTATTTTTCTGTATTAACACACAACCCAATCCAGCTAATGACGCATCACAATACACAACAAAATCTTCTGTACCCTCAGGTAACGCTAAAACTGGAGCTTGACACAACAACCGTTTCAATGTCTGGAAGGCATTTTCTTGTTCATCGCTCCATCGAAAAGTTACATTTTTCCTGGTCAACTTGGTCAATGGACCCGCGATCTTTGAGAAATCTTTAATAAACCTTCAGTAATAACCAGCTAAACCCAGAAAACTCTTAATCTCTGTCAGAGTCTTTGGTGAATTCCAATTCATTACCGCTTCTATTTTAGATGGATCGACTTTGATACCGTCTTGGCAGATAACGTGACCCAAAAACTGCACTTCTCTTAACCAGTACTCACATTTAGAAAATTTGGCGTACAACCTTTCTTGTTTTAATAGTTCTAACACTTGTCTCAGATGCATAGCGTGCTCGGCTTATGTTTTCGAATAAATCAAAATATCATCGATAAATACTATCACAAATTTGTCGAGAAACTGTCGGTACACCCGATTCATTAAATCCATGAATATTGATGGCGCATTTGTCAACCCAAATGGCATAACTAAAAACTCGTAGTGACATTATCTTGTACAAAAAGCTATCTTTGGAACATCTTCCTTGGCTACCCGAACCTGGTGATAACCTGATCGTAGATCAATTTTAGAGAAGTACGATGCCCCTTGTCGTTGATCAAATAGATCATCAATTCTCGACAACGGGTACTTGTTCTTCACCGTTCTTTTATTTAGTTCTCAGTAATCAATGCACATACAGAGAGTTTCATCTTTCTTCTTCACGAACAACACTGGAGCACCCCATTGCGAAGAACTTGGTCGAATAAACCCACAATCTAGCAACTCCTGAATTTGTGACATCATATCACGAATCTCGAATGGTGCTAATCGATACGGAGCTTTTGCCACTGGTGTAGAAACCGGCAATAATTCAATCTTGTACTCTACCTCTCTTACTGGCGGTAAGCCCGGTAATTCATTAGGAAACACTTCTGGGAATTTGAACACTATCGGGATATTGGACACGGATTTCTTCTCTTTCTTTGCATCGATCACATATGCTAGAAACAAATCACATCCCTTGGCTAACAATTTATTAGCTTTCATCATCGAAATTAATGGATAATTAAACCCGCCCCGTTCACCTCGGGCCACAGCACGTGTCCCATCGGCTAAAGGAAAATAAATTATTTTCTTATCACATTTTATACTTATCTTATGGCGGCTTAATCAATCCATGCCTAATACGACATTAAAGCTCGGTATAGGCATAACAAGACAGGTCATAGGGAATTCATTCCCATCTATTTCAATGGTTACTCCAGACATAGAGGTTGTGACTGGAACCGCTCTACCGTCACCCACTTCTATTCTTAAAGGTTCAGATAATACATTGATAGGCAATTTCAACTTATCACATAATGTAACAGACATAAAAGAGCGATTCGCTCCACAATCAAATAACACACGAGTCGGCAAAGAATTTATTAGAAATATACCGGTGTTCGCATTGTCGGTTTCAGTAGCTGTATCAACCGACATTTAAAAGGCTCTTGCTTCAGGTGGTAAAGGATTCTTTCACTTCTGTCCCGTTGAAGAAGAAGAGGATCCTTCGACTGACATTGTTCTTACTCTGGCCCCTACCCTAGAGCTCGCTCGCCTTGCAGAAGGACAACAGCTGATCGATGACTCGATTTTTACAATTCCAACAAACATTCTCTAAGAATGAACAAACTTCAACATCATGACCCATCGCTCCACACCTTATACACCTTTTTGTCAACTTTGAACAAGGACCAGCGTGTGTTGACCTACACACATTGCACCACGTTTTCTGGCTATAGTTACTACCACTGCTTTGAGTAAACCTACCTCTTTGTTGGTTACCATGAGATCTTCTAGATTTACTACTCATTTGGCTTGTCTGGATTGTTGCTTGTTTTGGTTGCGACATCTGCTCTCTCTGTTTACTCCTGGTGGCTTTTACGTCACCTTCCACCATTCTTGCCGTAGCAAACGCTTGAGGCAAGGTTGTTGCTAATCTCACCATCGATCGGTATTCAGGCAGAATCATTTCAACAAACTCTTCAATTCTGGATTGTTCATCAGGAAGCCATTGTTGTACAAAGCGGAGTTTTTCTGTGTACTTTTCGATCACTTCATCAATCGACATCTGCTCAGTCATTCTTAAATTCATAAACTCCGACTTCATCTTGGAGATTTCGTAAGGAGTACAATATTGCTCGCACACCTTTACTGAAAATTGTTCCCACGTGACTTGACTCAACTGTTCTTTTGACACCTGGGAGGTCAAAGAATCCCACCAGCCCATTGCTTTCTTTTTCAGAAGTCGGCTTGCATAAGTAACACGTAATTCAGGTTCGCATTGACAAGCATCCAATGCTCGATATACTTCACGCAGCCAATCTAAGGTGTCTGTTGGGTTTGTACTTCTAGAATACTCTTGGTTTTACAATCAATGAATTGTTTGAATGTACATTTCTTTCGGGTTTCAGCAACTGGTTGTGGTGTCATTTGAAATGGGTAAGTGTACATAAACTGGTTATGATATTGGTTTCCAGTTTGGAGGGGTATCTGGTTAGTCTGTGATGTTTGGAATTGAGGAAATAATGGAAACTGGTACTGTTGTGGTTGTTGCTGAGATGAACTCCAAGTGGGTGCAGGCCCACCTTGGGGAAATGGAAAACCAGGAGGTGGCGGTTCCACATTTGCCCTTAAGGTACTTGCAGGAAGAGTATTTTCTAGTTCTGTAATTTTTTTCCGAGCTTCCTGTAACTCACTTTCCAACCTATGGATGTATTCTCCTTGATCCTCATCTGAAATTTCACCCTCTATCGGAGCTCTAAAGATACCACGGGTCGGGGGAGCATGAACATTCTGTTATCCGTCAGTCATCTTTAACTTGTATTGCACATCATCTCACCAAAGCTTAGTAGATAACTTATTAGTACCTAAGACTAACATACAACCTCCACATTCACTTAACTCTACCTAGGTGTTACATTATTACAAAACCTCTACATTATTTTTTTATTTTTTTATCACAGCGGAAACATAAACATATATTATATTTACAAACATATTTAAGTAATAACCCAAAGTACAGTTATTACAGTAACCAGGTGTTACGTTATTACAAAACCATAACTTAATAGTATCAAAATACAGACATCAGAGTAAGCTTGTCAAACACTTCCCAAAAGCAACCACTCCCAAAACTATAGCATGCAAAGCTTAACCTGCATGGGAGGAACTGTGGGGGGTTAGCATAAAGCTAAGTGAATGAAATTAACCTAACAATCATAGGTATCTAGCATCAAGCTAAGCACAATAACATAGCATCAACAAGGTAAACCAGAATGGTAACACTAGGCTCAGTGGCTTGTACGGGCCATTAACTACTAGCTGATCGGGCTAGAGTTTACCGAAAGTTCCTGTTACTGTCTCCCTCGCATAGTAATCCAAACGCAGTGGATGCATCATTCAAACTATACTACATGAATAGTAACTCTTGAACCCAACCTATCAGCATGGTTGACCTTATGCTCAGCTTTATACCCAAAGCTGATTACCGACTAGACATCATAGCCGATAATACCCAAAAACATCATAGCCGATAAGCATAAACATCATATGCTAACTCATCAGGTATAACATGGCAGGACAATAGTAGCATAACCCACTACTACATACATATAACAATTAAGATAGTCTCACTCACCTGATAAACAACAAGAACTCAGAAGTCTTATATTAATGAGCCTTTTCCGTTCCCTTATTACCTGAGAATATCATATCTCAAATTAGCACATATCTAATCAATAATATCATCAATTCATACTCTAAACAACATTATATAGCCTAATATATCCATATATGACAAGTTTACATGGTTCCCCATTCAATTGCAACTATCCCACGCGTGTAAAACGAGGCATACACGCTATCCCATCATTTTGACTAAAATTAAAGTTTGATTCAGTGTTTTAAAACTTTACCATTGGAAAGTAGACCTCATTACGTTTCCAACACTAGTTTATTCATCAATAACAGAGTTACGGTTTGAAAGTTACAGCTATAACAAGTTTTCCAAAAAGCTGACAGACTGCAACCGCGCGGGAGCACAACCGTGCGGGAGCACCTGCAACCGTACAGGAGCACCCAAAATGACCCAGATACACCCTGTATCCGTATGGGAGCAACCTACAACCGTACAGGAGCTGTTCATTAGCACCAGGTCGTTGTTTTCGTCATTTTGAGCCTCAAATCTCGTTTTTGCACTGTTTTGACACTACAAATCACTTAGGAAACATATAGAGATCATAAGTAAAAGTTTACTAACATCTATGGGTGTTTATAACACCTTAAAATACCATTTTGATTCAAAAACCCATTTTCTATAAAAGTTGGACAAAATCATCAAATTCACTTCGATTTGGACATGAAATCGTTTGTAAATACCTTGTTTAAGCTACTGAAATCACAATGAATGATTTCCAAACTTCAATTTAACACAAAAACGAGAATCAATGGTTAGGTTTTGTGAGGATTTGAGAGTATTTGTGTAAGTGTTCTGAGTTGCCAAAAATGGAAATATGGGATGAGCAGAGGTTTTAACTCAACAAGGCTTTCTTCATAGTGAAGAATCCTATTCCGTGATACACACGGGTATTTACCAGTTACATGAAATACGAAACACCTCATTAAGTGGTCCAAACGAGGACCAATTCAAATAAACAAACCTGTTCCGTGACCCTTGTCACGAACTGGTCTCAACTATATAATTACATAATTATAAACATATAATTATTGAAATAACATATAATAACATGCAAGGGAAATTAGGACAATTACCACTAGGCCCAATGTGAGGTTGTTACACATTACTTTAAAAGAAAAATTGAAAAAACTCAAGTGTGCTATCAAGATTTGGGCAGCTAGCAAGTTCAACCATCTGGAACATGACATCAAAGATCTTAAAGAGAAGATTATTTCATGGGAGCTTAATGCCGAATTATGTACACCATCAGATTTTGAGGTTTTGTTGCATCAGTCAAATACCACGAGGTTGATGGAGCTTGAAAAAACTCAAAGGTCCATGATGAAACAAATGAGCATAATTAAATGGGTAATCGAAGGAGATGAAAACTCTAGTTTTTTCCACGCCTCGGTTAAAATGAGGCATCATTGTAATGGTTTGAGTGGGATTAGTAAAGATGGAATTTCGTTATCTGATCCAGTAGCCATTAAAAATGCAGCCTCAGAGGCTTTCGCTTCCCGTTTCAAAGAAACTAATCGTTGCAGACCTTCTTATAACAGTTCGTCTTTCAACCAACTTTCAAATTCTAATAATCTTCTTTTAGAAGGGCAAATCACGAAAGAGGAAATCAAAGATGTCGTTTTGGGTTGTGCGAGCTCCAAAGCTCCGGGACCCAGACGGTTTTAATTTCAACTTTATTAGAAAAATTTGGAATATTGTTCAATATGATGTGGTCCAATGTGTGTAGGAATTCTCTGATATTGGCACATTCTCTCATGACTACAATTGTTCATTTATTTCTTTAATTCCCAAGGTTCCCGATCCTGTCTCATTCAAAGATTGTCGTCTCATCAGCTTGGTTGGATGTCTTTACAAAATCATATCCAAGCTATTGGCCAATAGGCTAAAGAAGGTGATCTCAAAGGTTATCGGTCCTTCTTAATCTGCCTTTATCGAAGGGAGACAGATAATAGATGGGGTCCTTATTGCTAATGAAGTGGTTGAATGGATCAAAAAGGAAAAATGAAAGGCTTTCTTATTCAAAATGGATTTTGAAAAGGCCTTTGACAACACTAACTGGATCTTCCTATATAGAATTGTGGCTCAAATGAATTTCAGATCGAAATGGAGAAGGTGGATTCGAGGTTGCTTAGAGTAGGGAAGATCGTCGATTTTAATTAACTGGAGCTCAACTAATGAACTCTCACTTGAAAAAGGCCTTCGGCAGGGTGATACACTCCCCCTTTCTTATTTTTAATCGTTATTGGAAGGATTGGTTTTGTCACTGTTATATCTAATGTTAGGGCTCACAGTTTTTTTTAAAGGGGTGCCAGTTGGTTCGGAAGGATTGGTTTTGTCACATTTACAATATTTCGACGATGCTCTTATTTTTGGGGATTGGTTGGTTGATAATGCTTCGAATATGTTTTATATATTATAATTGTTTGGTGAAGCTTCGGGTTTATTGATTAATTTTGGCAAAAGCAAAATTAATGGTGTGGGGGTAAGCTTACAAGATGTTTCTGCCATTGCTACCCAGTTTGATTGTACTCCTGGTACTCTTCCTTTTATTTATCTTGGTCTCCCGGTAGGCAAAAGAATGAGCTCGGTGTCCGCATCGGATGATGTTGTTAATAGATTCTTAGCAAAGTTGAATCCCTGGAAAGAGAAACACCTTTCAATAGGTGGTAGATTAACTCTAGTTAAATTCATTTTAGGGAGTTTACCACTCTATTACATGTCTTTATTTCGCGCTCCAAATTCAGTCCTTACTTCCTTGGAAAAACTAAGAAGGAAATTCTATTGGAATAAACTCATCACAAATCTCTTACATGGGTTAGCTGGAATGGAACTATTGCCGTAAAGAATCGAGGTGGTTTGGGAATCAGGAGTTTAAAGGCTAAGAATTTAAGTTTGCTTAGCAAGTGGTGGTGGCGATTAAAACTTGAAAAGAGGAACTTTGGAGGAAGGTTATAGTTTCAATATACGATTCTAATGGCAGGTTACAATCTAGGCAAAAGATTAATGGCAATGTGTGGAAGAACATAAAAAAAGCTGGTGACTTAATTGATAAAATTGGGGTGAAGTTCTGTGATTCCATGACAAGAAAGGTTGGCCTAGGAAATGAAATATTATTTTGGCATGATCTATGGGTTCCATCTCTTACTGATATCTTAGCAAATAAATATCCACGATTACTGGCTCTAGATAATCAAAAGATGGTCAAAGTCTCGTATCGAGTCCGTAACGATACCATTGGGTTGAAAGGAAATTGGGACTGGAGAACAATCGTTCGAGGTAGATGTGTGGATGATCTCAAGTTGTTGGAAGATATTTTACATGCATGTGATCATTTTTCACCTAACATTCCTGATTGTTGGTGGTGGAAATTGAGCCGAAACAGTATGTACTCTGTTTGCGAGCTATCTGAATGTATTGATAGCAAGCTAAGTGAAACCGCTTCTCCATCTAGCTTATTCAAATGGATGTCATGCATTCCAAAAAAAACTTAATGTTTTTATTTGGATGCTCTCCATGATCAAGCTTCCAACTTTAGCAAATCTTATTATAAGAGGTGTTAGTAGGGGTGTTCATCGGTTTGGTTTTCGGTTTGTTCGGTTTATTCGGTTCGGTGTATTCGGTTTTGAAATTTTTTTGGGCAAAACTGAAAACTGAACCGAAAACCGAATTCAAAGTTAAAACCGAACCGAACCAAAAACCGAATTCGAATTCGGATTCGGTTCGGTTTTCGGTTAAAACCGAATATTATAAAAAACTGAGAACGATGTTAGTTTATTTTGTGGCGTTATTGATGTCTTGGTTATTTATATTCTAAAACAATGACGTACTATTAAATTATAAAGAATTCGATGATTTATTAATATTTACAGCTGAATTATGACGTTTACTGCTTCTGTTATTAAGAAGAAGATAATAATAATTTGAGTAACATAATTATAATGTGAGCTACCAAATCGTCATATGGGTGAGAACATATTTTATTGATTGGATCTCAAATTATAATGACATTAAAACATAAATATACAAATTAAATATTTAAAAATTTTGAATTCGGTTTTGAATTTGGTTTTCGGTTAAACCGAATTCATAATTTTCAAAGCTGAAAACCGAACGGAAACCGAATTCAAATTCGGTTTCGGTTTGACTCGATCCGAAAACCGTTTTTCAAATTTGGTTTAGTTTTTTTTCGGTTTGGTTTCGGTTTGGTTTTCGGGTTCCACGGTTTCAAACCAAATACTGACCACCCCTAGGTGTTGGTGTTAGTAGTGTGTTATGCCCTTTATTTTACCGATAGTGTGAGGATGTGGACCACATTTTCACCTCATGTTGCTTTGTTATCCCTTTATGGAAAAGTTTTGTGCTTGGTGGGGGTTAAATAAAATTGTTCTAAATGCAGTTTCTAATGCGATTAGTGGTGTTAATTTTCAATTAGGTTCGGAATCTCTTAATACCGCATGCTTAGCCTCTAGATATGTTCTTCTTTGGTCAATATGGAAATGGCGAAATAATTTGGTGCACAATGGTTTTGATCATCGGGCAACAATTATAAGAGAAGATATTCTTGCTTCGTCCAAGCTGCTGTCCCACCTATGGATCTCTAGCCTAAAGAAAAAATTGTCAATCACTTTGGAAGATTAGAAGGATAATCTCAGGCGTCTTAAAGACCTGTTATTAGCGTAATTGGTGTTTATGGTAGTTTTATTGTAGGTTGTTTTTGTGTTCTTTTTCAGGGCTGTGTTTGTTGTTTTCTTTATCGCTACCATGTGATAGCCTATCCCTTGCAGGCTTCACGTGTTTATTTATAAGCCCTCTGGCCTTTTGGTTGTTATATAAGTTAGCCTTTAAAAAAAACATTATTAAAAATAAAATCATTACATAATTAAAAATAAAAGACATTACATAAGTAAATAAAAACGTTACATAATTGAATAAAAAAACAAACTTAATAATATATAAATGAAACTACTCGAGAGGTTTCAGTCGTCGTCTTAGTCTTCATTGTGTTGTTCGTCTTCGTTTTCTTTGTCTTTGTCGGATAACAAAATCGTCTTCATTTTTGGTCGATACTGGCAAGCTCGGGTTGACGGTTGTGTTAAAAATTCGAAAGGCGCGATTCATTACTTTCATTAAAGACGACCCACATTTTTTGTTTTTGAGTTAAAGCAATTTCTTGTTGGGCGAGAATGATTTAAGAACGAACTTCTTCGGATGAACAAGATGAGGTAGCGTCGGACGAATCCAAATTCTTCCGGCTTTTTCTACCAGCTAGTCGATCAGTTGGATACCAGATTCGGTTGTCCCCGAATAAAGAAGCTTGATCGGGGTTTGGATCAACCCTTAGAGGTTCATCGTCCACCAAAGTGATTAGTGGCTCTGGTTGTGGACGCCTCCGAGATGTCATTACGCCTTCTAGGGTAAAAACTTCGGACAACTACGAAGTACTTGCCATGCTTTGTAATGTGTAAAAGAAATAGCTTGACGCGCCGCTTCAATGATATCCGAGTCATTAGTTCCACTTCACCAATTTCTTTTTAATTGATTGTAAATACCAATAAAAACTTTGATATCTCTTGACATTTTCGCCCATTTCCCGGTTATTTGATCGTTGTTCCTTTGCGATCAACGGATTGATTATAGTTGGCTACAACCTTATTCCAAAATGAATCGGCCGATTGTGAGGTTCCTATTTTCGGATTTTTTGTCACATCGAGCCAACGTTCGGCAAAAAATTTCTTCTTCTTCGGTAGTCTAATGCATAATTTGACGTTTTTCCTTTTCACTTCCTTCGACTAATTTACCTTTTCCCTTTCTTTTAGCTTTTAGTTTTTCGGTCTCGGGTTATGTTTCGGGTACGCTTTTAAGAGTCGGTTGTGTTAAATGTTGTTGTATGTTGATGTGTGCGAGGTGTACTAGGAAATAGTATTATTTTTACAACGAAATACTATTAAATATGATATAATTTTACATAAGATATTTATTTATTTATAAAATGGATATACCTAAACCTTGCTACAACACTTATAGGCAGTGTACCTAATCGTACAGTAGTGTAGTTTTTAGTAAGTCCGGTTCGTTCCACAGGGATCTCTTAAACAAGCTTAACGCTATATATTTAAAAACTATATTTGTAAAAATACAACAATATATATAAGTAATATTATTATTATAAAGGGGGGTTTTTACCGTTTAATGACCGGTTTGTCGATTTTAAAACTTTAGTCGTAGTTAAAACCTAATGTAAAATATTAAAAATAAATACAACTTAATTTAAAGCGTAAAGTAAATAACGATAATGAAATTGCGATAAATAAAAGTGCGATAAAATAAAATTGCTATAATTAAAAAGTACGATAATTAAAAGTGCAATTAAATACAATGACAATAAATAAAAGTGCGATAATTAAAAGTGCAATTAAATATAAAATAAAGGAAATTAAATATGAAATAAAGGAATTATGCTTATTTAAACTTCCATAATCATGATGTTTGACGTGTTGTTTCTAGTTTATTCCCATGGGTTAATTGTCCTTTGTCCTGGATTATTCGATATGTCCATACGGATTTGTCCATAATAGTCCATCAGTTATAAATATAAAGTGCGAAAGCCTTCGTCAAATTATTCTTATTCTCGAAGTTAAATATTCTAACTAATTAGGGATTCAAATTGTAACAAGGTTTTAATACTTTGTTTAATTAATACACCAGGTTATCGACTGCGTGTAAACCAAGGTTTTACTACTTTGTTAACAATTACACCAATTACCCTTGAATGTAATCCACCCCTGTTTCAACAAGTCTATCAACTATTAATCCAGTTCCGTGTCCGGTAAAATGAACAATTATTGGTATTTATAGATATCCCACCCACCGTACCCAGTCAAGCGTATGTGGTTATATATAAATACATCAAATTATAAGTTTATATATTAAATTAACGAGGTATCGTTTAGTTAATATAAAACCCATTAATAGCCCATAGTCTAATTTCCACAAGTGTCGTTCTTTTATTCAAACCCCAATTATGGTATAAAGCCCAATTACCCAATTTTAATATTTAGCCCAACATCATGATTACTTCGGCATTAAATAAGCATAATAATAACTTAGCTACGAGACATTAATTTAAAAATAACATTAACCATAACTTACAATGATTAAAAATAGCGTAGTGTTACACAGACATAATTTCGACTTACACTCTTACAACATTCGCTAACATACCCTTATTATTAGAATTTAAAATTAAAATTAATATATATATATATATATATATATATATATATATATATATATATATATATATATATATATATATATATATATATATATATATATATATATATATATATATATATATATATATATTTTACGTATGATAGAAAGGAAAGAAAAAGATGTAAAATATCGATCGAATGCGTTGCCTTTTATAGGCCCCATTTCAGTTTTGGTGTGCTCCGCGATCTCGAAGGGTTTCTCCTTCACAGCTCTGCGATCGCTGAGTAGTGGATTACAGCTCATCCAAGTTTGGCTCCTAGCTTGCCGACGGATTTTTTAATAAATAAATATAATATATATATATATATAATTTTAAGAATTATTTATATATTATATTATATTTATATGCATAGTTGACTTGTAATTTTCGCTCCGTTGCGTCGTGCGTTGAAAGTTGACTTAGGTCCCGGTTCCGGATTTTTGAACGTCCTTGCGTACAATTTAATATCTTGTACTTTGCGTTTTGTAACTTGTACTTTTGTCATTTCTAGACGCTTCTCATCAATAAATTGAATCTCTTGGATCGTACTTTGTATTTTTGAGCTTTTTGGTTGTTTGCGTCTTTAAATCTTCGAATCTGCCTTTTGTCTTCACCTTTTAATATTTAAACGAATATCACTTGTAAATAGAACAATTGCAACTAAAAGCTTGTCTTTCTTGAGGAATAATGCTATGAATTATGTGTTCGTTTTTAGCATTATCAAATATTCCCACACTTGAGCGTTGCTTGTCCTCAAGCAATATAGTCTTGAAATAAAAATACTAGAATCACTTCTTTATTCTTCACACTTTGTACATCAGTGATTTATATACGACGGTATGAACAATGGTAATAACGATGTGGTTTACAGTCCCACATGACTATGAAAATTTAGATCCTTTAAGGAAATTGGATCTTTATGAAAACATTTGATCTTTTGAAAATTAATTCTAGCTTTTACCCTAGATAAGTTTTCCGGAATAACCCTTCACCGGTGTTTGCAAATTGTTTTTGTGGGTTTGGTGGGTTTCAGATTTAAAAATTTTAGCTCAAAACTTGCGGTTTTGTTTTAGCTCAAAACTTGCGGTTTTGTGTCACCCACTTGCTAACCTTGTATTGGGAAAGCAACATGTCCAGTATACTTGCTCTGTATATTACCTTTCGGTAAACTACCATCCGGTTGTAAAGGAAAGATTTGAATAAGCAACTGTTAAGGCAATGTCCCCTGACATGCTTTTAATTATGGTCTATAACGTGTTGGATGCAATTACTATCCTTGGTAGGAGCAATAGTAAAGCTCACCCTATAGTTTTTCGGTCTGGCACAAGGTCCTGTCTTTGACCATGCTATGCAACCACCGTTCTTACGTTTGACACTCGATTTGGTTCAGGTGACCTAATGAATTCCAGGTGAATTCCTAGAATTTTACGTTCAATGGTAATGAACGCATTGAAAATGGGTTTTCAGAAAACAGATCGGTTTGTAATTTTGATCAAAATATTTTCTCGTTCAAGCTCGAGTTTAGATATCATCGAATTTCATGAGTTTGTAATTCTCAATCTTTAAGGTCAATCTCAAGGATTGAGTAATATCAATCTTAAAAGCTGATTTTTGATCTTTTAAGGAGATTATCCTTTCTGGGGATCTGATTCATTAGTCTTATCCAGCTAATTTGCACGACGTCCTCCTCATTTTACAAGACAGATCCTCTCATGGTTAGGATAAGTCTGACCACTTGGCAACCCTGTTTGATGCTGAGGTCCGTGGATTTCCTGCTGATTTTAGAGATGACTTTTCTAGGTTTTTCGTCAACCTACAGCTGGTCTGGATGACAACTTCATGACCTAAATCAAGAAGCGCGTTTCTTTTTCGGAAGACTTTACTTCTTTTTAACGATGGAATTGATTCATCGTGTAGCTCCATCTTTCTTTCAAATATATTACATTAAATTGGGTAAAACTGTTTAGATTACTCCAAAGCAAAAAGTATCTTCAGTTATTTGTATAAAAATATGTGATATATGTTTTAAATAACTTGGTAAATTTTCCCACACTTGGCTTTTATTTTCCTTTTTATTGTCCTCTATTCCATTTTAAATGAATTCTAACATTTTGGTTTGTTTCTCAATTTATGTCCTTTCCGAGGTAACAATAATTTCGGTGTTAACACCTAGTTTTATCGTTCATAAATATGTATAAACATGATTTTAAGTTCTTTTAATTGAAAATTTTGAAATTTTTTTACTAGAATTGGGTAGTCAGTATATAAGACTAGGGCTGTTCTTTATTATCAGAGAGCACTAGATTCTAATACAACTACTGCGTTACTAGTATTTCTAATGGTAACCAAGTGTTTAAATCAAAAATTTTTAAAATCCGAAAGAATTTAACCCTTTCCCACACTTAAGATCTTGCAATGCCCTCATTTGCAAGAAATCAGTAACAATTTAAATTATTGAGGGTGTTTAGCGTAGAAAAATGATTAAATTTTATCAAAGTTTCCAAACATATTGGCGTTTGTTTGTCGAATGATAAATGGTGCACATCATTTGTTCATTCTGTTTGTTGTTTCATCACTTTTATTTTGCATCTTGTCGTCAAAATTAGTAGCTTTTGCTGAACTTAATACCAGTCTTTGAAAATGCGTTGTCTTACCCTGTTGTGTACATAAGATAAACTGCAAACATATATACATATTTTTGAAGTTTGGTATATTACTCCACATTCAAAAATTATTAAAATATAATAATAAAAGTTAGAAAATTATAAAAACTAATACAATACCAACATAAGTATTAAATATAGCAACATTACAAATAAATAAGATAAATAAGACTAAGTGAACTAGGGTTGATTCTGAAACCAGTAGGGGTTCCATGGTTCATTGTATCTATCTTGATATGCTTGAAATGGGTCATACGTAGGAAAAGGTGGTCTCGTATCCTCGGTCCACGGAGAAAAATATACTGGCTCAGTAGGAATGTAGTTCCTACCTTGGGAGGCTAAATAGGCTTTGATATATTCTTGATGATATTGCCAAGCCTGATACTCTTGTTGCATAGCCCGTTGGTATTCAGTTTGGGACATTATTCTTTGTATATCAGTCATTTGGTTTCCTCCTCCCACATTACCTTGTTGTTGACCTCTTTCTACCTGTAGATGATTCCCTTGATATGGAAGTGCAACATTATTTCTTTTCAACAAAACCTTTGCACCAGCATATACCCGCATATCAATCCGATCACGAGGAATGGGTACTTGTACTAACTCCCTCCCCCGAGTAATATCCACACCGAGGTACTCGACAACTAAAGTCACAAAAATACCACCTCCTATAATACTATTGTTTCGCATTCCCTTTATCATATCCGACAAATAATAGCCCACACAATAAGGAATATTTACAAAGCTCTGTGGGTCTCTAATACACATTAGATAAAATAAATCATCTTCAGTCACTTTATCTTTATTTCTACCCCTTTGTGTAATAGAGTTGGAAATGAATCTATGGATTACCCTAAGCTCAGCTCTATGTATATCAGTATAAGAATAATGACCTCCACGAAAACGATTATGACTAGTCATTATACTCCATAACTCATTCTTATCAAAATCATAATCAACCCTTCTACCATTACTTATTAACTGTCTACAATCATTAGTTAATAATTCTTCAGCCGTATAAATACACAAAGCTTCAGCCATATCTAATAAAGACATACGGTGCATCACACCTCCTAATAGAAATCTAATAAAACTTATATCCGTTAAACTAGTTACTTCATCATTTAGTTCAATAGTACTTATTAACTCAACGCACCATTCCTTATACACAGGTCTACGTATAGTGAATAGATTAATCCAATCATTGAAAGTAGAATTACCATACCTTTGTGTAAGTAATTCTCTTATTGGCTTGGCCAATCTCACTGTCTCTAATGGTGCCCAATCTATCACCCTGGACACTTCAACATCTTTGGGATAAATAATGCTCAAGTTCCTCTGATATTTTGGATAGTCTATCCAAAATCCGTTAAATCGTAAGTTAGGGTGTAGATTTGCTTCAATTGATCGCGACAATGAAATTAAAGGATGCGGTTGATTCTGTTTGTATTGTTCACTGAGATCTTGATCCTCGTCACTTTTATTATAAGTATTCAAATTTTGTGGCGTGGATGAAGATTCACCTCATTCATTCTGCTAAACATATTAAACAAAAATGAATTGTGCATCCAAAAATGCATTGGTATTAGAAAATAACAATTAAAAATAACTAACATGACATGTTTAATTAGAATCAAATTTATACACATTTTCATATTTTTATCAATTCTATACTTTTTCAAATAAACAAATATGAGAATGTATATAATGTTCATTAGTATGTAACATCTAAAACATGCCAAAAAGAGTCATTATAACAATTAAACGAGTTCCAATTGGCATTCATATCAAATTAAGCAAGTTCATTCAATTTTTTACTTAAAAAGTCAACAAATTTCTTCAAAATTCATGTTTGTAATCAAATTTTGGATCAATTAACACCTCAAACATGTTACACTACTTAATTTATCATCAATTCGTAACAAAAATCGGCCATAGTTCGTTTATATCAAAAAGCCCCAAATTGATCAAGAACACAAACCCTAGATTCCTTAAAATTTTGAAGTTTTTGGCTTCAAATCATGTTAAATAGCATCAATCTAGGTTATACATGCATAATATATCATCAATTTAACTCTAATTACACTAGAAATTAACAAAATTAAATTAGGTAAATTTAGCTCAAGAACACTAAAAAATTCGAATTTAAGAGTGTTAGGGGTGTAGGAATTACCATTCTTCTTGAAAGGGATCTAGGTAGGAATCTCCACATCAATTTTTAGCAACAAATTTGATGAAAAACGGTGTAAAATGGCGATTTGTGTGTGTTTTTTCGTGGGTTTTTCGCAGAAAAAAATGAATTGGGGATGGAGAGACTGGTCTGTCTCGACCAGTTATCCCTTTTGAAATTTTGATGCTCCGCGATCTCGAAGGAGGATAGCCTCCTGGCTCCGCGATCTCGAAGCTCTTTTTTTTTTTTTTTTTTTTTGAAAAATCTTATACTAATAAAACATATAATTAATTAAAAATTAAAATTTTGTTTCTTTTTAGGATGAGGGCGTTTCGGATCGTTGTCCTAGTCCGTCCCTCGACAAAATTTTAAAATTTATCAATTCAAAGCTCAGTTTTAAAAGCAAAGATTTTTGGATTTTTTAAATGTTTTTGGCATACTTTAATTCAATAAGATTAAAAATAATGATAATAAAGTTCTCGTCCCTCCCTTGGGTAAAGCAATTTCGGTTCAACGACCTAGTCTTCAACTCACGACGAATTTTAAAAATCATATTTTTAATTTAACGAAATAAAGTAAATTTTTGTTTTTAAATTCACACCAAACTTAATTTAAAATGCATAAAATTAAAAATTCATATGATTAAAATTAAAAATTCACACCGAATTTATATTATATTTTTGTTTTTATACATACAAACTTGTATTAAAAATATTAATTTTTCAAATATTTACAATTTTAAATATATTGATTTTAAAAAGTTCAAATATTTACAAATTTAAATATATTGATTTTAACAAGTTTACAATATTAATTTAAAATTTATATATTAATTTTAAAAACAAAGTAAAAATAGGAAATTAAAAAAACAAAGTAAAAATAGGAAATTAAAAATCTTTTTGGTCTTTTATCCCACTTTAATCAATCAAATATTCTCAAAAATATACGCCCCTCTTTTCGGTAAAGTAATTTCGGCTATATTACCTAGTTTTACTCCTGACGAATTTCTGAAATATTTTGGGTTGATTGATTAAAGATATTTATACCTTAAGAATAAACGGTAAATTTCGCAGTGATGTAATAAATTTTTGTATGAAATCAATAATTTCGGTCGCAAAACCTAATTTTATTGAATACCAATTTAATACTTTATAGCGAACGATTTAACGTTTATTATCAAATGGTTAAAAGCAATAAAAATAAAAATAAAAACTGTACATACTTACATGTGAAATAGAATTCTTAATGAACTGCTTTAGCCCACTCATAAGATAGTCGGACTAATTGGTTTTCCATAGCTACCTAGGCATAACCTTGAGAATTCAACGTTTTTTCTTCGAAACATATGAACGGTTCATCTCTGCATAAAGTAACAAATTCGGTATTTGAATATGTCTGATTATTTGAACATTTACCTTCGTGTGACCATTTTCCGCATTTGTGACATCTTTCAAGGTGTCGTGCTCTTCTTTTCGCTGCGGATTTTGATTTTCCTTTACCAAATTGTAACTTATTATTTTCGTTTTTGGATTTTTTTCTTACTCCGTCCAATTTACTTCTGATTAATGATACTATTTCACTTGGAAGGGTGTCATTATTACGTTTAGTGATCAAAGCATGTATCATTAGACCATGGTTTAGTTCACAGGAAGTCTTCATCTCGTAAAACCTAAAAAAATAAAAATTCAGAATGGGGGGAGAAGACTAGTTCTTTAGGATCTGCTAGGGAAAGACCATTCGGGTTCCATTTTCGAGAACTACACGAAAATAGAAAATCTAACTCTAACAGAAATACATATTACCTTAAAAAGATTCGAACCTCCCCATACTTAGTTGAAATTGTGATTAACGTTATTTTCAATTGGATCATTAACAACATGAATATCTTTGACTTTTACTTCAATCCATTTGTTAATTTCCTCCGTAGCTTTCACAAATTTAACTAACATCGCCTTTTCTTTTGGCGATAAATTGGATAGTAATCGGTTACATAACTTAAAGTTTCCCTTAATCTTAGCATCGTGAATCCGTTTATAAAGTTTCTTCGTTGAACTGTTAAAAATGGGTTCATCTAATTTCTTATCATCAACTGGGTTCTTTGTGATCGGATCGTCATTAAGTGTTTCTTCATCTTCCCCATACTTATGCGTTTTTATTGGTCTAACAGTTTTGATTGGTGGAGATCTAAATTTTCGATTCACAAAGGTGATCGATTTATCACCATCCCTAAGTGTCATTCTACATTCTCTTACTTCAATGAATGCCTCGGTGGTTGCTAAAAATGGGCGACCTAAAATTAGAGGAATATCAAGGTTTTCCTCCATATTAATCACTATGAAGTTTGCAACAAAGGTCAAACTTCCCACTTTAACAAGTAAATTATTTGCTATTCCAACCGGGTGTTTAATGGTTAGGTCAAATGATTGAACACCTATTTTGGTTGGGTTTAATTTACCCATACCTAATCTTTTGTATAAGGAAAGAGGCATAATATTTGCACTTGCTCCTAAATCTGCGAGTCCATTATATACAGCACCATCATTAAGCAAGCAAGAAATGATAAATTCACCCGGGTCTCCTGCTTTAGCAAATCGAGTTGGTTTGTAAACCTTTTTCGGGTGTTCTTTTCTTGGTTCTTTCACTTCTATTTGAACTTCTTGTTCACATTTTTCTTCATTTCTTGAAATGGGAGGTTTGTATAAGAATTCTTCTTCATCACTCCAATTTGAATCCTCCTTATTTTCCAATTTTGAGTTTTCATATGTTGTTGATAACATATTTATGTTTTCATTTTGAGGGTTTTCTTGGGTGGTGAAATTATGATTGACTTCATTGTCAACTTCCATCGGACCATGTATGTAATGTTTAACTCTGTGACCATTAACTTTAAATTCAATCCCATTTGAATTTATTAACTCTATTGTTCCGTATGGGAAAACTCTTTTGACTATAAATGGTCCAGACCATCTTGATTTCAATTTTCCAGGAAATAGCTTGAATCGTGAATTGAAAAGAAGAACTCTGTCTCCTTCTTTGAATTCTTTTGAACTTCTGATTCTTTTATCATGCCATTTCTTCGTTCTTTCTTTATAGATTAACGAATTATCGTATGCTTCATGTCTTAATTCTTCTAATTCGTTTAGTTGACTAAACCGTAAACGTCCAGCTTCATGTAAATCAAGATTACATGTCTTCAAAGCCCAAAATGCTTTGTGTTCAATTTCTACTGGAAGATGACATGCTTTTCCGTAGACGAGTTTAAAAGGTGTGGTTCCAATTGGAGTTTTGTAGGCTGTTCTAAAAGCCCAGAGTGCATCCTCCAATTTTATGGACCATTCCTTCGGATTTGATCCTACGGTTTTCTCTAGAATACGTTTTAATGCTCGGTTGGTATTTTCAACTTGTCCACTCGTTTGTGGATGATAAGCAGTGGAGATTTTATGAGTTACTCCATATCTTTTGAGAACTTTCTCAAGTTGATTATTACAAAAATGAGTACCCCTATCACTTATTAAAGCTTTCAGTGTTCCGAACCTTGCAAAAAGACGTTTTAAAAAGTTGACTACAACTCGTGCATCATTAGTTGGGAGAGCTTGTGCTTTCGTCCATTTAGATACATAATCAATGGCAACGAGAATGTAGAGATTATTATGAGATTTTGGAAATGGTCCCATAAAGTCAATACCCCAAATGTCAAATACTTCACATACTTGAATGACATTTTGTGGCATTTCATCACGTTGACTTATTTTTCCGGCCCTTTGACATGCATCACAGGATTTGCAAAGAAGGTGTGCGTCTTTGAAAATTGTAGGCCAATAGAATCCAGCATCGTAAACTTTTGTTGCTGTGAGATGAGGCCCATAATGCCCTCCTGTTGGTCCTGTGTGACAATGGTTTAAGATTTGACTAGCTTCATCTCCGAATACACATCGGCGTATTATTCCATCGGATCAACTTTTAAACAAATGTGGATCTTCCCAGAAATAGTGTTTTATATCACTAAAGAATTTCTTTCGTTTTTGGTACGATAATCCTTTTTCAAGGAATTCACATACTAAGTAGTTTGCATAGTCTGCAAACCATGGAATTTCATTATAATCTATCTTCAATAGATATTCATCAGGAAAGTTGTCTTGTATGGCCGATTCATTTAGAACTTCTAATTCGGGATTTTGAAGACGAGAAAGATGATCAGCTTCGAGATTTTATGCTCCCTTTTTGTCTCGGATTTCAATATCAAACTCTTGTAAGAGTAAGATCTAACGGATTAATCGTGGTTTAGCATCTTGTTTCGAAAATAGGTATCTAAGAGCAGAATGGTCGGTATAGACCACCCTTTTTGCTAGAACGAGATATGAACGAAATTTATCAAAAGCAAAGACAATGGCAAGGAGTTCTTTTTCAGTAGTTGTGTAATTCGTTTGTACTCCTTGTAACGTCTTACTAGCATAATATATAGGTTGAAATCGTTTTTCAATCCTTTGTCCTAAAACGGCTCCCATTGCAAAATCACTTGCATCGCACATTAGTTCAAATGGTAGATTCCAATTTGGAGTTATCATAATCGGCGCATTAGTGAGTTTTTCTTTAAGAATATTAAAAGATTTGATACATTCATTCGAAAAGATGAATGGAGCATCCTTTTCTAGGAGTTTATTCATAGGAGTGGAAATTTTAGAAAAATCTTTTATGAAACGTCGGTAAAAACCGGCATGCCCTAGAAAACTCCTAACTCCTCTAACATTGGTGGGATGTGGAAGTTTAGCAATTACATCTATTTTAGCTCTATCCACTTCAATTCCTTCCTTTGAAATTTTATGTCCAAGAACGATTCCTTCTTTAACCATGAAATGGCATTTTTCCCAATTAAGAACTAGATTTGATTGTTCGCATCTAATAAGCATTCGTTCAAGATTAACTAGACATGATTCAAATGTATCACCGAAGACTGAAAAGTCATACATGAAAACTTTCATGCATTCTTCTATCATGTCTTGAAAAATCGCCATCATGCACCTTTGAAAGGTTGCAGGGGCGTTGCAAAGTCCAAATGGCATGCGTTTATAAGCAAAAGTACCATAAGGGCACATGAATGTGGTTTTCTCTTGGTCCTCGGGTGCTATTGGAATTTGAAAATATTCGGAAAAACCATCAAGAAAACAATAGTAACTATTTCCGGCTAATCTTTCCAACATTTGATCAATGAAAGGTAAGGGAAAGTGATCTTTTCTGGTGGCGTCATTTAATTTTCTATAATCAATACAAACACGCCATCCTGTTATGGTCCTCGTAGGAATAAGCTCATTTTTTTCATTTGTGATGACAGTCATGCCACCCTTCTTAGGCACGCATTGAACTGGGCTTACCCATGGACTATCAGAGATTGGATAAATTAAACCTGCATTAAGCAGTTTAATAATTTCTTTCTTAACAACATCTTACATATTAGGATTTAGTCTTCATTGACGTTGCACATACATTTTATGACCTTCTTCCATAAGGATTTTATGTGTGCAATACGAAGGACTTATTCCTTTAATATCATGAATTTTCCATGCAATAGCTGGTTTATGAGCTTTTAACACAGAAATGAGTTGAGATTTTTCATTTTCAGTAAGAGAAGATAATATTATTACAGGTAATTCAGATTCACCATGTAAATAAGCATATTCCAAATGGTTTGGAAGTGGCTTTAACTCTAATGTCGGTGGTTCTTCTATCGATGATTTATATCGATATCTGTCTTCCTCTTTTAGCATTTGAATTTCTTCTGTTGTTGGTTCATATCCATTAGTCAAAAGTGTAGCTAACATTTCAGTTTCATCAATTGGTTCAGTTCCTTCTCCTAAAGAAAATTCTCTTGTTCCTTGTAATTCTGGAAATTCTTCTAACAATTCTACATGTAAATCTATAGTTTGAATATAATAACATGTATCATCTGCAGATTGCGGTTGTTGCATTGCTCTGTCAACTGAAAAGGTAACACTTTCGTCCTCTATACTTAGGGTCAATTTCTTACCAAACACGTCTATTATTGCTTTGGCCGTGTTTAAGAATGGTCTTCCTAATATGAGAGGAACTCGAGAATCTTCTTCCATGTCCAAAATAACAAAATCTACTGGAAATACTAAAGTACCAACTTTAACTAGCATGTTTTCCATTATCCCTCTAGGATATTTTACTGATCTATCAGCTAGTTGTATACTTATTCGTGTTGGTTTCAATTCTCCAAGGTCTAGTTTAGCGTATAGTGAATACGGCATTAAATTTATACTAGCACCTAAGTCTGCCAATGCTTCTATTGAACTAAGACTACCCAGAAAACATGGAATTGTGAAACTTCCTGGATCTGATAATTTTTCTGGTATCTTATTCAACAGCACTGCAGAACAATTAGCATTCATCGTAACAGCCGAGAGTTCTTCCATTTTCTCTCTATTTGTGATTAGATCTTTCAAGAATGTAGCATATCTAGGCATTCCTGAAATCACGTCAATGAAAGGAAGATTTACATTTATTTGTTTAAACTTATCCAAGAATTTGGATTGCTCGGCTTCAAGTCTCTCTTTTCTCATTTTACTCGGGTAAGGAAGTGGTGGTTGGTATGGTTTAACATAAGGTTTAGCCTTAACTGTGTTATCTTCATTAACATTTTCAACTACCGGTTCTGTTTCCTTATCTTGCTCAGATTGTGGTTCTTGTGGGGTAGGAATAGCTTCATCAGAAATTACAGGTATTTCAGGTGGTTTAAATGTAATACCACTTCTTGTGGTAATGGCTTTAGCTGTTTCATTCCAGGGGTTAGCATTAGTATCACTAGGTAGACTTCCCGGTTTTCTTTCACCTATCAATCTTGCTAGGTTACTTACTGTAATGACCCGAACTTTTCCATGTTTATATATATTAATTCAGATTGATATTTACATGATTAAATATTTCCAACATGTTAAGCAATCAAACTTGTTAAGACTTGATTAATTGAAATATGTTTCATATAGACAATTGACCACCCAAGTTGACCGGCGATTCACGAACGTTAAAACTTGTAAAAACGACATGACGATATATATATGGATATACATATGGTTAACATGAGATTATGATAAGTAAGTATCTCCATAAGTATATTAACAATGAGTTATATACATATAAACAAGACTACTAACTTAAGGATTTCAAAACGAGACATATATGTAACGATTATCGTTGTAACGACATTTAAATGTATATATATATCATATTAAGATATATTAATATATCATAATATCATGATAATATAATAATTTAACATCTCATTTGATATATAAACAATGGGTTAACAACATTAATTGAGATCGTTAACTTAAAGGTTTCAAAACAACACTTACATGTAACGACTAACGATGACTTAACGACTCAGTTAAAATGTATATACATGTAGTGTATTTAGATGTATTAAAATACTTTTGGAAGACTTCAAGACATATATCAAAACACTCATACTTAACGAAAATGGTTACAGTTACTTTCCCATTCTTTTCTTTCATCAAGAATTCTAGTCGTATTCTTACCCGTATTATACACAGCTTCAAAACGTACTTATGATGGGTATATACCAATAGGAACTAGCATGGGATTCCACTCTTGATTATGTCATGTATGACTAATCAATTTTAACTTCTACCATGAGCTAGTCAACTAACTAGAACTCCTTTTAACCCCACTCACCACTCACCAATTACCACTCATCATTCACTCCATTTCACTTCTAATTCTCTTTCTAATTCTCTCTCAACACACACACACACACTATTATGAATGTATTTTTCCAGTAGTTAATCATCATCTTCATCAAAAATCACTTCAATAATCAAGCTATAATCATCATAGGAAGAACACTTCAAGAACACTTCAAAAATCCCTTCAAGTTTACTAATTTACTTCCAAGCTTTCTAATCCATTCCAAGTAATCATCTAAGATCAAGAAACCTTTGTTATATACAGTAGGTTATCTTTCTTATTCAAGGTAATATTCATATTCAAACTTTGATTCAATTTCTATAACTATAAACTATCTTAATTCGAGTAAAAATCTTACTTGAACTTGTTTTTGTGTCATGATCCTACTTCAAGAACTTTCAAGCCATCCAAGATCCTTTGAAGCTAGATCATTTCTTGTCACTTCCATTAGGTTTACCTACTAAACTTGAGGTAGTAATGATGTTCATAACATCATTCGATTCATATATATAAAACTATCTTATTCGAAGGTTTAAACTCGTAATCACTAGAACATAGTTTAGTTAATTCTAAACTTGTTCGCAAACAAAAGTTAATCCTTCTAACTTGACTTTTAAAATTAACTAAACACATGTTCTATATCTATATGATATGCTAACTTAATGATTTAAAACCTGGAAACACGAAAAACACCGTAAAATCGGATTTACGCCGTCGTAGTAACACCGCGGGCTGTTTTGGGTTAGTTAATTAAAAACTATGATAAACTTTGATTTAAAAGTTGTTATTCTGAGAAAATGATTTTTATTATGAACATGAAACTATATCCAAAAATTATGGTTAAACTCAAAGTGGAAGTATGTTTTCTAAAATGGTCATCTAGACGTCGTTCTTTCGACTGAAATGACTACCTTTACAAAAACGACTTGTAACTTATTTTTCCGACTATAAACCTATACCTTTTCTGTTTAGATTCATAAAATAGAGTTCAATATGAAACCATAGCAATTTAATTCACTCAAAACGGATTTAAAATGAAGAAGTTATGGGTAAAACAAGATTGGATAATTTTTCTCATTTTAGCTACGTGAAAATTGGTAACAAATCTATTCCAACCATAACTTAATCAACTTGTATTGTATATTATGTAATCTTGAGATACCATAGACACGTATACAATGTTTCGACCTATCATGTCGACACATCTATATATATTTCGGAACAACCATAGACACTCTATATGTGAATGTTGGAGTTAGCTATACAAGGTTGAGGTTGATTCCAAAATATATATAGTTTGAGTTGTGATCAATACTGAGATACGTATACACTGGGTCGTGGATTGATTCAAGATAATATTTATCGCTTTATTTCTGTACATCTAACTGTGGACAACTAGTTGTAGGTTACTAACGAGGACAGCTGACTTAATAAACTTAAAACATCAAAATATATTAAAAGTGTTGTAAATATATTTTGAACATACTTTAATATATATGTATATATTGTTATAGGTTTGTGAATCAACAGTGACCAAGTCTTACTTCTCGACGAAGTAAAAATCTGTGAAAGTGAGTTATAGTCCCACTTTTAAAATCTAATATTTTTGAGATGAGAATACATGCAGGTTTTATAAATGATTTACAAAATAGACACAAGTACGTGAAACTACATTCTATGGTTGAATTATTGAAATCGAATATGCCCCTTTTTATTAAGTCTGGTAATCTAAGAATTAGGGAACAGACACCCTAATTGACGCGAATCCTAAAGATAGATCTATTGGGCCTAACAAGCCCCATCCAAAGTACCGGATGCTTTAGTACTTATTTTGTTGTAACATATTTGTATTGTAAACCATTATGTAATGGTCGTGTGTAAACAGGATATTTTAGATTATCATTATTTGATAATCTACGTAAAGCTTTTTAAACCTTTATTGATGAAATAAAGGTTATGGTTTGTTTTAAAATGAATGCAGTCTTTGAAAAACGTCTCATATAGAGGTCAAAACCTCGCAACGAAATCAATTAATATGGAACATTTTTAATCAATAAGAACGGGACATTTCAGTTGGTATCCGAGCGTTGGTCTTAGAGAACCAGAATGTTGCATTAGTGTGTCTTATCGAGTTTGTTAGGATGCATTAGTGAGTCTGGACTTCGACCGTGTTTACTTGAAAAATGATTGCTTAACAAATTTTGTTGGAAACTATATATTTTTAACATGTGAATATTATGTGATATATTAATCTCTTAACGCGTTTGATATTATGTGATAGATGTCTATCTCTAGAACAAGTCCCATTGACTCACATAATAATAATGAAGAGTCAAATGTAAATTGGAATGATTCGTGGACTGATTCACAAGTTCCCGAAGAGGAACCGGAAGAAGAGTCGGAACCGGAAGAAGAATCGGAACCGGAAGAAGAATCGGAACCGGATGAAGAAATAGAACCGGTGGGGGAAATAATAAAACGGTTAAGTAAAAAAAAATCCTCAACCAACCGACCAAGGTTAATTATGGTCAATGGTCTTTCCGCCAAGGAAGCAAAATATTGGGAGGATTACCAATTCTCCGATGAATCGGATTCCGACGAGAATTCCGATGATGTTATAGAAATTACCCCAAATGAATTTAAAAAGGCAAAAGAAAATAATAAGGGAAAGGGCATAAAAATAGAGAAATCTAATTCCAACCCCGATGAACTTTATATGTATCGTCAACCCCCGAAGTCCTTAAGTTGTAACAATGACCCGGGAACCTCTAAACCACCAGGTTTTTCTAAACCAATGTGGAAAACGACGGCTCGTATTAGGGTAACATCATATATCCCTAGAAACTTGGCAAAACGAACCAAAACCGAAGAAGAAGAAACAAGCGAGTCGGAATAAGATAGTTGTATTCGTGTGGTGTAATATATGTAATATAGTGTGCTTATGCTTTATGATATATGTAAAAATTGCTTGTATTAATAAGTATTTTTTATGAATCTAACTCTTGTCTATTTTACAGTATAAAAACACACAATGGATAGACAACCCAATATTTTAAGAGACCTACCCGGAGACATGATTGATGAAATCTTGTCTAGAGTCGGTCAGAATTCTTCGGCACAACTATTTAAGGCGAGATCAGTTTGTAAGACATTCGAAGAACGTTCCAAGAATGCCTTGGTTTATAAAAGGCTTTCGTTCGAAAGATGGGGGATATCACATTGGGAAATCCATAAGTTACGATGTGTTTACTTTGACGCATATATTGCGGGGAACTCAAATGCTATTTTACGCAATGGGTTAAGAAATTATTTTGACTCAATATATCCGAATATTGGACTTCGTGATTTAGAAAAAGCAGCTAACATGCAACATAAAGAAGCATGTTATGCTTACGGATTAGTAATGTTCGCTTCTCACCAAAGTGAGAACAAGAACATCGGCCTACAACTATTAAACAAAACGTTCCCACAAGTGACGGAGTCGGTAATTGGGGTAAGAAATGAGGTTTTTAGATTGTTACGGGACTGTTGGACATTACGTAACCCTCGTCCCTTTGACGACGTTACAACACACTGTCTTATCAACGGCCATAACGGTTATGTTCCACAAGACCAAGGATGGGAAGTAATCCTAGTAAAACTAGAATGCATGACTTGTTTCTGGACGTATGAATTACGTGTCTTTATTGCCTTTGCTGAACGACTTGTGTACTAGCTAGAATTATCTTCACAACCATCTTGTATCAAATTTATTGAGTGCTATATTTCATGCTATATGTAAAATAAGCGGTATTGTAAGTTTGTAAAATATTGTGTAAAAGTTTGAACGTGAAATATTATTATAATCAGTTTTTCATATAGAATTGTAGTAGTTGAATTGTATATTAGCTACTAAGTATGAACTTAACGGGTAGGTACTACCCGAATTTAAACTTATAAAACGCTAATATGAAGAAAAAGCTTTTATAAATGAGTTCATATTATGCTACGAAATACTATTAACTACTCTTAATATTCTGTATGGTTAACTTGTTCCATTTGACTATTTTGAAGGAAATGGCACCGACTACTCGACACACCGTGAATATGAATGAAGAGGAATTCCGTACTTTTCTAGCTTCAAACATAGCCGCAGTACAGGCTGCGCTACATACCAACAATAACCTTGGATCTAGCAGTACAGAAAATCGTGTAGGATGCACCTACAAAGAATTCACTGCCTGCAAACCTTTGGAATTTGATGGAACCGAAGGACCGATCGGATTGAAACGGTGGACCGAGAAGGTCGAATCGGTGTTTGCCATAAGTAAGTGTACTGAAGAGGACAAAGTAAAGTACGCTACGCATACCTTCACAGGTTCTGCATTAACATGGTGGAATACCTATCTAGAGCAAGTGGGACAAGACGATGCGTACGCACTACCGTGGTCAACATTCAAGCACTTGATGAACGAGAAGTACCGTCCCAGAACCGAGGTCAATAAGCTCAAGACAGAACTTAGAGGGTTACGAACCCAAGGATTTGATATTACCACGTACGAAAGACGTTTCACAGAATTGTGCCTATTGTGTCCGGGAGCATTCGAAGATGAGGAAGAGAAGATCGACGCGTTTGTGAAAGGATTACCGGAAAGAATCCAAGAAGATATAAGTTCACACGAGCCCGCCTCCATACAACAGGCTTGTAGAATGGCTCACAAACTAGTGAACCAGATTGAAGAAAGAATTAAAGAACAGACTGCTGAAGAGGCCAATGTGAAGCAAGTCAAAAGAAAGTGGGAGGAAAACAGTGATAAGAATCACCAATACAACAACAACAACAGCAATTACTACAATAATCGCAACAATTATCCCAACAATCGCAACATCAATCGCAACTACAACAAACGGCCCAACAACAACAACAACAACAACAACAACAACAACTACAACAACAATCATCCCAACAACAATAATAACCGCAACAACAACAACAATCAGAAGCAGCTATGCCAAAGGTGTGAAAAGTATCACTCGGGGTTCTGCACCAAATTTTGCAACAAGTGTAAAAGAAACGGTCATAGCGCGGCGAAGTGTGAGGTCTACGGACCAGGAGTTAATAGAACGAAAGGAACAAATGGTGTTGGAACGAGTAATGGCGGAGCAAGTAGTGTCGGAGCAAGTTATGCCAATGTAGTTTGTTATAAATGTGGAAAACCGGGCCACATTATTAGAAATTGCCCGAACCAGGAGAACACGAATGGACAAGGCCGCAGAAGAGTTTTCAATATTAATGCGGCAGAGGCACAGGAAGACCCGGAGCTTGTTACGGGTACGTTTCTTATTGACAATAAATCTGCTTACGTTTTATTTGATTCGGGTGCAGATAGAAGCTATATGAGTAGAGATTTTTGTGCTAAATTAAGTTGTCCATTGACGCCTTTGGATAGTAAAATTTTACTCGAATTAGCAAATGGTAAATTAATTTCAGCAGATAATATATGTCGGAATCGAGAAATTAAACTGGTTAGCGAAACATTTAAGATTGACTTGATACCAGTAGAGTTAGGGAGTTTTGATGTGATAATCGGTATGGACTGGTTGAAAGAAGTGAAAGCAGAGATCGTTTGTTACAAAAATGCAATTCGCATTATACGAGAAAAAGGAAAACCCTTAATGGTGTACGGAGAAAAGGGCAACACGAAGCTACATCTTATTAGTAATTTGAAGGCACAAAAACTAATAAGAAAAGGTTGCTATGCTGTTCTAGCACACGTCGAGAAAGTACAAACTGAAGAAAAGAGCATCAATGATGTTCCCATTGCAAAAGAATTTCCCGATGTATTTCCGAAAGAATTACCGGGATTACCCCCACATCGATCCGTTGAATTTCAAATAGATCTTGTACCAGGAGCTGCACCAATAGCTCGTGCTCCTTACAAACTCGCACCCAGCGAGATGAAAGAACTGCAAAGCCAATTACAAGAACTTTTAGAGCGTGGTTTCATTCAACCAAGCACATCACCGTGGGGAGCTCCTGTTTTGTTTGTCAAGAAGAAAGATGGTACATTCAGCTTGTGTATCGACTACCGAGAGTTGAACAAACTTACAATCAAGAACCGCTACCCACTATCGAGAATCGATGACTTATTTGATCAACTACAAGGCTCGTCTGTTTATTCAAAGATTGACTTACGTTCCGAGTATCATCAAATGCGGGTGAAAGAAGATGATATTCTAAAGACTGCTTTCAGAACACGTTACGGTCATTACGAGTTTATGGTCATGCCATTTGGTTTAACTAATGCACCAGCTGTGTTCATGGACCTTATGAACCGAGTGTGTGGACCATACCTTGACAAGTTTGTCATTGTTTTCATTGATGACATACTTATTTACTCAAAGAATGACCAAGAACACGGTGAACATTTGAGAAAGGTGTTAGAAGTATTGAGGAAGGAAGAATTGTACGCTAAGTTTTCAAAGTGTGCATTTTGGTTGGAAGAAGTTCAATTCCTCGGTCACATAGTGAACAAAGAAGGTATTAAGGTGGATCCGGCAAAGATAGAAACTGTTGAAAAGTGGGATACCCCGAAAACTCCGAAACACATACGCTAGTTTTTAGGACTAGCTGGTTACTACAGAAGGTTCATCCAAGACTTTTTTAGGATTGGCTGGTTACTACAGAAGATTCATCCAAGATTTCTCCAAAATAGCAAAACCCTTGACTGCATTAACGCATAAAGGGAAGAAATTTGAATGGAAGGATGAACAAGAGAAAGCGTTTCAGTTATTAAAGAAAAAGCTAACTACGGCACCTATATTGTCATTGCCTGAAGGGAATGATGATTTTGTGATTTATTGTGACGCATCAAAGCAAGGTCTCGGTTGTGTATTAATGCAACGAACGAAGGTGATTGCTTATGCGTCTAGACAATTAAAGATTCACGAGCAAAATTATACGACGCATGATTTGGAATTAGGCGCGGTTGTTTTTGTATTAAAGACTTGGAGGCACTACTTATATGGGGTCAAAAGTATTATATATACCGACCACAAAAGTCTTCAACACATATTTAATCAGAAACAACTGAATATGAGGCAGCGTAGGTGGATTGAATTGTTGAATGATTACGACTTTGAGATTCGTTACCACCCGGGGAAGGCAAATGTGGTAGCCGATGCCTTGAGCAGGAAGGACAGAGAACCCATTCGAGTAAAATCTATGAATATAATGATTCATAATAACCTTACTACTCAAATAAAGGAGGCGCAACAAGGAGTTTTAAAAGAAGGAAATTTAAAGGATGAAATACCCAAAGGATCGAATAAGCATCTTAATATTCGGGAAGACGGAACCCGGTATAGGGCTGAAAGGATTTGGGTACCAAAATTTGGAGATATGACAGAAATGGTACTTAGAGAAGCTCATAAAACCAGATACTCAATACATCCTGGAACGGGGAAGATGTACAAGGATCTCAAGAAACATTTTTGGTGGCCGGGTATGAAAGCCGATGTTGCTAAATACGTAGGAGAATGTTTGACGTGTTCTAAGGTCAAAGCTGAGCATCAGAAACCATCAGGTCTACTTCAACAACCCGAAATCCCGGAATAGGAATGGGAAAACATTACCATGGATTTCATCACTAAATTGCCAAGGACTGCAAGTGGTTTTGATACTATTTGGGTAATAGTTGATCGTCTCACCAAATCGGCACACTTCCTGCCAATAAGAGAAGATGACAAGATGGAGAAGTTAGCACGACTGTATTTGAAGGAAGTCGTCTCCAGACATGGAATTACAATCTCTATTATCTCTGATAGGGATGGCAGATTTATTTCAAGATTCTGGCAGACATTACAGCAAGCATTAGGAACTCGTCTAGACATGAGTACTGCCTATCATCCACAAACTGATGGGTAGAGCGAAAGGACGATACAAACGCTTGAAGACATGCTACGAGCATGTGTTATTGATTTCGAAAACAGTTGGGATCGACATCTACCGTTAGCAGAATTTTCCTACAACAACAGCTACCATTCAAGCATTGAGATGGCGCCGTTTGAAGCACTTTATGGTAGAAAGTGCAGGTCTCCGATTTGTTGGAGTGAAGTGGGGGATAGACAAATTACGGGTCCGGAGATTATACAAGAAACTACCGAGAAGATCATCCAAATTCAACAACGGTTGAAAACCGCCCAAAGTCGACAAAAGAGCTACGCTGACATTAAAAGAAAAGATATAGAATTTGAAATTGGAGAGATGGTCATGCTTAAAGTTGCACCTTGGAAAGGCGTTGTTCGATTTGGTAAACGAGGGAAATTAAATCCAAGGTATATTGGACCATTCAAGATTATTGATCGTGTCGGACCAGTAGCTTACCGACTTGAGTTACCTCAACAACTCGCGGCTGTACATAACACTTTCCACGTCTCGAATTTGAAGAAATGTTTTGCTAAAGAAGATCTCACTATTCCATTAGATGAAATCCAAATCAACGAGAAACTCCAATTCATCGAAGAACCCGTCGAAATAATGGATCGTGAGGTTAAAAGACTTAAGCAAAACAAGATACCAATTGTTAAGGTTCGATGGAATGCTCGTAGAGGACCCAAGTTCACCTGGGAGCGTGAAGATCAGATGAAGAAGAAATACCCGCATCTATTTCCAGAAGATTCATCAACACCTTCAACAGCTTAAAATTACGGTACGAAATTTATTTAACGGGTAGGTACTGTAGTGACCCGAACTTTTCCATGTTTATATATATTAATTGAGATTGATATTTACATGATTAAATGTTTCCAACATGTTAAGCAATCAAACTTGTTAATACTTGATTAATTGAAATATGTTTCATATAGACAATTGACCACCCAAGTTGACCGGCGATTCACGAACGTTAAAACTTGTAAAAACGACATGACGATATATATATGGATATACATATGGTTAACATGAGATTATGATAAGTAAGTATCTCCATAAGTATATTAACAATGAGTTATATACATATAAACAAGACTACTAACTTAAGGATTTCGAAACGAGACATATATGTAACGATTATCGTTGTAACGACATTTAAATATATATATATATATCATATTAAGATATATTAATATATCATAATATCATGATAATATAATAATTTAACATCTCATTAGATATAATAAACAATGGGTTAACAACATTAATTGAGATCGTTAACTTAAAGGTTTCAAAACAACACTTACATGTAACGACTAACGATGACTTAACGACTTAGTTAAAATGTATATACATGTAGTGTATTTAGATGTATTAAAATACTTTTGGAAGACTTCAAGACATATATCAAAACACTCATACTTAACGAAAATGGTTACAGTTACTTTCCCATTCTTTTCTTTCATCAAGAATTCTAGTCGTATTCTTACCCGTATTATACACAGCTTCAAAACGTACTTACGATGGGTATATACCAATAGTAACTAGCATGGGATTCCACTCTTGATTATGTCATGTATGACTAATCAATTTTAACTTCTACCATGAGCTAGTCAACTAACTAGAACTCCTTTTAACCCCACTCACCAATTACCACTCATCATTCACTCCATTTCACTTCCAATTCTCTTTCTAATTCTCTCTCAACACACACACACTATTATGAACGTATTTTTCCAGTAGTTAATCATCATCTTCATCAAAAATCACTTCAAGAATCAAGCTATAATCATCATAGGAAGAACACTTCAAGAACACTTCAAAAATCCCTTCAAGTTTACTAATTTACGTCCAAGCTTTCTAATCCATTCCAAGTAATCATCTAAGATCAAGAAACCTTTGTTATATACAGTAGGTTATCTTTCTTATTCAAGGTAATATTCATATTCAAACTTTGATTCAATTTCTATAACTATAAACTATCTTAATTCGAGTAAAAATCTTACTTGAACTTGTTTTTGTGTCATGATCCTACTTCAAGAACTTTCAAGCCATCCAAGATCCTTTGAAGTTAGATCATTTCTTGTCACTTCCAGTAGGTTTACCTACTAAACTTGAGGTAGTAATGATGTTCATAACATCATTCGATTCATATATATAAAACTATCTTATTCGAAGGTTTAAACTCGTAATCACTAGAACATAGTTTAGTTAATTCTAAACTTGTTCGCAAACAAAAGTTAATCCTTCTAACTTGACTTTTAAAATTAACTAAACACATGTTCTATATCTATATGATATGCTAACTTAATGATTTAAAACCTGGAAACACGAAAAACACCGTAAAACCGGATTTACGCCGTCGTAGTAACACCGCGGGCTGTTTTTGGTTAGTTAATTAAAAACTATGATAAACTTTGATTTAAAAGTTGTTATTCTGAGAAAATGATTTTTATTATGAACATGAAACTATATCCAAAAATTATGGTTAAACTCAAAGTGGAAGTATGTTTTCTAAAATGGTCATCTAGACGTCGTTCTTTCGACTGAAATGACTACCTTTACAAAAACGACTTGTAACTTATTTTTCCGACTATAAACCTATACTTTTTCTGTTTATATTCATAAAATAGAGTTCAATATGAAACCATAGCAATTTGATTCACTCAAAACGGATTTAAAATGAAGAAGTTATGGGTAAAACAAGATTGGATAATTTTTCTCATTTTAGCTACGTGAAAATTGGTAACAAATCTATTCCAACCATAACTTAATCAACTTGTATTGTATATTATGTAATCTTGAGATACCATAGACACGTATACAATGTTTCGACCTATCATGTCGACACATCTATATATATTTCGGAACAACCATAGACACTCTATATGTGAATGTTGGAGTTAGCTATACAGGGTTGAGGTTGATTCCAAAATATATATAGTTTGAGTTGTGATCAATACTGAGATACGTATACACTGGGTCGTGGATTGATTCAAGATAATATTTATCGATTTATTTCTGTACATCTAACTGTGGACAACTAGTTGTAGGTTACTAACGAGGACAGCTGACTTAATAAACTTAAAACATCAAAATATATTAAAAGTGTTGTAAATATATTTTGAACATACTTTGATATATATGTATATATTGTTATAGGTTCGTGAATCAACCAGCGGCCAAGTCTTACTCCCCGACGAAGTAAAAATCTGTGAAAGTGAGTTATAGTCCCACTTTTAAAATCTAATATTTTTGGGATGAGAATACATGCAGGTTTTATAAATGATTTACAAAATAGACACAAGTACGTGAAACTACATTCTATGGTTGAATTATCGAAATCGAATATGCCCCTTTTTTATTAAGTCTGATAATCTAAGAATTAGGGAACAGACACCCTAATTGACGCGAATCCTAAAGATAGATCTATTGGGCCTAACAAGCCCCATCCAAAGTACCGGATGCTTTAGTACTTTGAAATTTATATCATATCCGAAGGGTGTCCTGGAATGATGGGGATATTCTTATATATGCATCTTGTTAATGTCGGTTACCAGGTGTTCACCATATGAATGATTTTTATCTCTATGTATGGGATGTGTATTGAAATATGAAATCTTGTGGTCTATTGTTACAATTTGATATATATAGGTTAAACCTGTAACTCACCAACATTTTTGTTGACGTTTAAAGCATGTTTATTCTCAGGTGAATACTAAGAGCTTCCGCTGTCGCATACTTAAATAAGGACGAGATTTGGAGTCCATGCTTGTATGATATTGTGTAAAAACTGCATTCAAGAAACTTATTTTGTTGTAACATATTTGTATTGTAAACCATTATGTAATGGTCGTGTGTAAACAGGATATTTTAGATTATCATTATTTGATAATCTACGTAAAGCTTTTTAAACCTTTATTGATGAAATAACGGTTATGGTTTGTTTTAAAATGAATGCAGTCTTTGAAAAACGTCTCATATAGAGGTCAAAACCTCGCAACGAAATCAAATAATATGGAACATTTTTAATCAATAAGAACGGGACATTTCACTTACTTCTTGTTCCAAATTTTGAATAGAAGCTTGTTGATTTCTAAATGCTTGAGCATTTTGTTCATTGGTTTGTTTCTGAGATGTGAAAAACTATGTTTGAGAATCAACTAGCTTTGACATCATGTCTTCTAAATTTGGCTTTTTATCATCGGTTTGTGGTGGTTTGTTTTGAAAAATAGGTCTTTGTTGATTGTAAGTATTATTGGATACTTGTTGATTGCTAGGACCTTGTTGGTTGTTGTATGGAACATTTCGGTTATAATTTTGGTTTTGATTGTAGATCGGTCTTGGCGGTTGATAATTATTCTGATAATCATTTTCAGGCCTTTGGTTTATGTATGAAACATTCTCCCTTTGTTCCATTGTTAGTTCAATACTGAGACAATCTTTTGTCAAATGTGGTCCTCCACACTGCTCACAACTAATTCGTATTGAGTGGATATCTTTAGTCATCTTTTCCATTCGTCTCTCGACAGTATCTATCTTTGCAGAAATGGAATCTAAGTCATGGCTAGAATCGGCTCTAGCTGCTTTAGATGATCTAATGATATCTTTTTCTTGGTGCCACTCATGTGAGTGGGAAGCAGTGTTATCAATAATTTTGTAAGCATCAGTTGCTGTTTTCTTCATAATGGATCCACCAGCTGCTATATCGATGTCTTTCCTTGTAGTGATGTCACATCCTTGGTAGAATATTTGTACTATTTGACAAGTGTCTAAACCACGTTGCGGACATCCTCTTAATAACTTTCCAAATCTTGTCCACGCCTCATATAGAGTTTCATTTGGCTTTTGTGTGAACGTAACAATTTTTCCTTGAAGTCTCACGGCTTTAGATGCCGGAAAGAATTGTTTAAGAAATTTTTCAACTAAAACGTCCCATGTGTCAATCGCCCCTTCAGGTAACGATTCTAACCAATCTTTGGCTTCTCCCTTTAAAGTCCAGGGAAATAACATGAGATATATCTGTTCATCCTCTACGTCTCGAATTTTAAATAAAGTACAGATCCTATTAAAAGTACGAAGATGTTCATTTGGATCTTCCTTCGGTGCACCACTAAATTAGCATTGATTAGTCACCATGTGTAGAATTTGTCCTTTGATTTCATAATCTGGCGCATTAATGTCTGGTTGAGTAATTGGGTGACCTTGGCCAGTGCCTTTAGCTCGCATTCGGTCTTCCATACTTAGAGGTTCCAGATTCTCCATAATTAAATTTGTTGAATCTGAATCACTAGAGGATTCTGATTTAATGGTTCGTTCCTCAACAATCTCTGTTTGAATGATTGGTGGTTCCAGAGGAAAGATTAATGGTTCAGGATCTCGGAATCGTCCCTGAATATTCTCCGGATTCTCAATTGTGAGGTCGGGTTCAAAAAATGGATTATCGGAAATTTGAATTGGAGTACTTGGTTGACTGGATGACGATTCTAAAGAAAAATCAACGGCGACAATATTTGCTAGATTTCTTGATCTGGTTACAGGTGGTGAACGTACAAAAGGTGGTGAACGTTTTGCTCGGTGCATTCACTGAATATCCTATTAGTTATAAAAATAAGAAAAATTATATAAGTTATCAAATTAATAGACTTTTCTGATTTTGCCCACGTTTCGAATAGCCAAAAGATGCAGCAGAGGGGCAGGATTCGTTTGGTCTCAATATAATTGAGTACTGTTTGGCTCCAATAACCCGGTTCACGTACAAATCCAACTATTACTACGAACTAGAAAATGGATGTCTATCAATTTAACCACTTAAAATAATTTTTCGTAATTTAAAGAAATTTTAGAGAAGAAATAGAAAAAATCTAAGTCCTAAAACTAGAATGTAGAGAAATAAGAAAGAAAAAGAGCGCGTCGAAAAACGTCGAAAAATAAAAGGCGTCGAAAAAAAAAATAAGAAAGTAGCGCGTCGAAACTTAAAAAGTCTAAAAACTAAAAATAAAGGTTGCGTCTAAAAATATTAAAGCTTAAAAGAAAAACTATATCTCAAATGGTAATAACTTAAAAAGGTACTAAAATATAAAAACGGCGTCGTAAAATTCTAAAGCACCTAAATCTTAGTCTAAAGAAAAAGCACTTAAGGGATTTTACGGCAAAGCCTAAAAAAAATTTAGAAATAAAAATAACTATGGGAAAAACTATATCTTAAAACTAAATACGAACGAAAAGTACAAATATTACGCTAAAATAAATTAAAAGTTACAAAATATAAAAATAATCTAAAAGTTGTAAAAAGTACAATTTTTATAAAAATATTATTTTATATTATTTATTTTATAAAACTATTAATTTTATATATTAATAAACTAATTAAACTAAAAATACAAATTAATAATAAAAACTAAAACTAATTAATTTAAAATTAAACCCTAATTAGGGTTTTAAAAATAATAAATAATATTCCGTAATTAATGCAGAATTAGGGTTTGACCAGGCGTGTCAGGGTATGCTACGCGATCGCTTAGCTTTTTGCCTTGTCTCCTCCGAGATCGTAGAGGGCAATTTTACCAGATTAAAAACTGGGCTAAAACAGTTCGGCCCAATTTAATATTTTATTAAAAACAGTGTTGAGCTTCGACGGGTTTCGGCCCAATTCTCAGTTTTAAATATATTTTTTTCTGTTTTTGATATTTATATAAAATATTTATATAAATTAAATAAAAACTTAATTTTAAAAACTAAAATAGAAATAAAATTACTTTATAATTTTATATATTATAAATTTTTATGAAACTTTTAGAAATAAATATAATTTTTTTTTATGTTTTTGAATTTTAATATCTAAAAACGTATTTTTACAAAACTAATTAAAACTTAATAAAGATCTTTTTTTATATATATAGCGTTGCGCTTCCGACGTTTAAGCAAGAATTTCCCCGGCAGCGGCGCCAAAAATACATGATGTGTGCGAGGTGTACTAGGATATAGTATTATTTTTACAACGAAATACTATTAAATATGATACAATTTTACACAAGATATTTATTTATTTATAAAATGGATATACCTAAATCTTGCTACAACACTTATAGGCAGTGTACCTAATCGTACAGTAGTGTTGTTTTTAGTAAGTCCGGTTCGTTCCACAGGGATCTCTTAAACAAGCTTAACGCTATATATTTAAAAACTATATTTGTAAAAATACAACAATATATATAAGTAATATTATTATTATAAAGGGGGTTTTTACCGTTTAATGACCGGTTTGTCGATTTTAAAACTTTAGTCGCAGTTAAAACCTAATGTAAAATATTAAAAATAAATACAACTTAATTTAAAGCGTAAAGTAAATAACGATAATGAAATTGCGATAAATAAAAGTGCGATAAAATAAAATTGCGATAATTAAAAATTACGATAATTAAAAGTGCAATAAAATACAATGACAATAAATAAAAGTGCGATAATTAAAAGTGCAATTAAATATAAAATAAAGGAAATTAAATATGAAATAAAGGAATTATGCTTATTTAAACTTCCATAATCATGATGTTTGACGTGTTGTTTCTAGTTTATTCCCATGGGTTAATTGTCCTTTGTCCTGGATTATTCGATATGTCCATATGGATTTGTCCATAATAGTCCATCAGTCATAAATATAAAGTGCGAAAGCCTTCGTCAAATTATTCTTATTCCCGAAGTCAAATATTCCAACTAATTGGGGATTTGAATTGTAACAAGGTTTTAATACTTTGTTTACTGAATACACCAGGTTATCGACTGCGTGTAAACCAAGGTTTTACTACTTTGTTAACAATTACACCAATTACCCTTGAATGTAATCCACCCCTGTTTCAACAAGTCTATCAACTATTAATCCAGTTCCGTGTTCGGTAAAATGAACAATTATTGGTATTTATAGATATCCCGCCCACCGTACCCAGTCAAGCGTATGTGGTTATATATAAATACATCAAATTATAAGTTTATATATTAAATTAATGAGGTATCGTTTAGTTAATATAAAACCCATTAATAGCCCATAGTCTAATTTCCACAAGTGTCGTTCTTTTATTCAAACTCAAATTATGGTATAAAGCCCAATTACCCAATTTTAATATTTAGCCCAACATCATGATTACTTCGGCATTAAATAAGCATAATAATAACTTAGCTACGAGACATTAATTTAAAAATAACATTAACCATAACTTACAGTGATTAAAAATGGCGTAGCGTTACACGGACAGAATTTCGACTTACACCCTTACAATATTCGCTAACATACCCTTATTATTAGAATTTAAAATTAAAATTAAAATTAAAATTATAATATATATATATATATATATATATATATATATATATATATATATATATATATATATATATATTACGTATGATAGAAAGGAAAGAAAAAGATGTAAAATATCGATCGAATGCGTTGCCTTTTATAGGCCCCATTTCAGTTTTGGTGTGCTCCGCGATCTCGAAGGGTTTCTCCTTCACAGCTCCGCAATCGCGGAGTAGTGGATTACAGCTCATCCAAGTTTGGCTCCTAGCTTGCCGACGGATTTTTTAATAAATAAATATAATATATATATAATTTTAAGAATTATTTATATATTGTATTATATTTATATGCATAGTTGACTTGTAATTTTCGCTCCGTTGCGTCGTGCGTTGAAAGTTGACTTAGGTCCGGTTCCGGATTTTCGAACGTCCTTGCGTACAATTTAATATCTTGTACTTTGCGTTTTGTAACTTGTACTTTTGTCATTTCTAGACGCTTCTCATCAATAAATTGAACCTCTTGGATCGTACTTTGTACTTTTGAGCTTTTTGGTTGTTTGCGTCTTTAAATTGTCGAATCTGCCTTTTGTCTTCACCTTTTAATATTTAAACGAATATCACTTGTAAATAGAACAATTGCAACTAAAAGCTTGTCTTTCTTGAGGAATAATGCTATGAATTATGTGTTCGTTTTTAGCATTATCATATGTATGGAAGTTGTTGTTATGATTGTGAAAAAAAATGTTGTTGGTTAATAGGAAATCGTTGTTGTGAATAATATGTATTCATGTTTTGATATTGTAATTGTTGTTGAAATGGTAGTGGTGGTGTTTGAACAAATTGTAATTGTTGTTGAAATAGTGGTAGTTGTTGTGACGGAACAAATTGTTGTTGTTGAGAAAAACTAGTTTGGCTTGGAGACGAATTGCTAGCTTGGTTTGATGATGAATGATTCGGTGACGGGATTGGATTGTTTAACATATGGTTGAAGAAATCGTTGTTATTTGGTTGAAACATTTGTTTGGATTGATTGAATGGAAGATTGAGAGTGTAAGATATTGAGTGTGTGATTTTGTTTGTGTAAAGTGGTAATATATATAGTATAAGTGAAGTGTATTAAAAGAAAAAAAACTGCAAACTAGCCGTTTGAAAAAAAACCAAAAATCGAGTGGGGCCCACTTTTCCACCTGTTAGGCTCATTGCAGGTACCACTGATGGACCTGGTGACGATTTGCTGGTGGTGGTCGTGAGCGGGTGGCGGTGGTTAACGGTAGGGTGTTCAAAATATCCGTATCCGAATCCGCAATCAGAAAAACACGAAAATCCGATCCGAAAATATCCGAAAAATCGGATATCCGGATTTTCAGATATCCGAAAATCGGATATCCGATTTTTCGGATTCAGGTTTCGGATAGCACTTTTCAAAAATTTCGGATATTCGGATATTCGAATATCCGAAAATATATATGCTTGTTAATTTTTTATGTTATATTTTAGTGTTGTATTGGGTTGTTGGGCTGCTTCCGTGGCCCATATATTAATCGCTAGGCTGCAATGTTGAAATATCAATCACTGTGATGCGTAATCCATAGATCTAAATATTTTTATCTTCATCAATCGGTGCTTTAACCTTCATCAATCTTTATTAACTGAAGTTTTTTTGTGAGATATCTGTCATTGGCTCTGACTGACGCATCCACTTCATCAATTGCTGCTTTAACCTTCATCAATTCTTACCTTATCTCATATCTTTATCAATCGAATTGTTCGTGAGATATACGAAATTCAGGCACATGGAGATATATGGGGTTTATATACCCACTTGTTTATGTTTATAAGGTTTGATACCACCACTAATTTGGTGGGTATATTTGTAGTTTACATTCCCACTTGTTCTCACTGCCATTAATTCGGTATACAAATACATTATGGAAAGACTTCATTTTTTCCTACTTGTTTACTATTTATTTAGGTACTAATCCTTCATTTTCATGTTTGTCGTTGTTTAATCTTCAAAAATTAAAGATCTATATTAAGATGTATGTTATTCATATATATGATTTCTTTGATATCAAGTAAAGTTCAGATATGCGGATAATCCAATATGGGAATCCAAAATTTCGGATATCCGAAATTTCGAATTCGGATATCAGATGACCAGATTCACTATCCGAATATTCGGATCCGAATATTCGGATATACGAATTTTTGGATATCCGGTTTTGAACACCCCTAGTTAACCGGTGTGGGTAACGGTCGACTGCAATGGCCTTACACTTATATTACGGAGTATTATTTTTAAATTATTATTTAATATGTAATATTTAATATTCAACTGGTTAATAATTATATTTATATATTTATAATTATTTTTATTTTTATTTATTAATTTATTAAATATTTAATTTAAAAATTATAAATAACATATTATTATTATTCGTAGATGTCCGTTTCTAGCGACAATAACTCGGTCGAAGGAGATGGTGTTTTTATGAGGACATTCGAATTTGAAACTAATCAGGTAAAATAGTTATATTTGTGTAAGTAACTAGGGGGTAATAGTTAGTTAATACGTTTTTAATAATTTTTCGATTGATCACCAAATTCGATTAACTATGATCAACCAATTCAACTCAAACTTGATGTGTGTAGTGTATATGTTCAAAATGATGAATAAAGTAATGTAAAGAACATAGACACAAGGATTTATAGTGGTTCGGGTGAATGTTAACTAATCCACCTTAATCCACTCCCTGATTACACTAATCGGGATTTCTTTCTTCACTAAGCACTTTTCTCTAAACCCGGTGGAGATCCGATTTACAAGTCTTCAACTTCTTTGGTAGACAACAACCCTAATATTTCTATCCCTTTGAAAGATCAACTCCAACCTAGATCAATCAACTTGTCTTCACCTTGGACAAGTATTAATCTCCAAATAAGATTAATCAACTTCCTAAGTTCCTTTAAGGAAGTAGATCACTAAGCTAGCCTACGCTTATACTAATTGAAGTTACAAGACTTATACACTTTGCAATGATGATCCTAAGACAAGACTAGGACATACATTACACTAAGTAAACTCAAAAGATTAATGATTTTGATTAGTAAGTCTACAACAACCAAATTCTATATCTATAAGATCATTGAATCTTCTCTTGCTTGATCACATTTGAGTAGTAATTAGAGCCCTTGTGATCTCTGGAAATAAGTTTCCGAAATATGCAAGAGGGTCAGATTCAAATGCTCTTCAATGCTTGCCTTTTATAGTAGGATTCAAAAAATAGCCGTTGTCACACGGTTGCCAGCACGGTCGACCATGGTTCGACCGTGCGTGCTCCAGTCCAAAATGTGTATCCATTGTATAGCCGTTTGACTCAAATTTGAACACCATATTTTGGCACCTTTACTCCATCTAGCACCTGTAAAAGAAATCCAACATCCTATACAAGTACTATATGCATTAAGTGTGTGAGATTTGGTCTTATTGAGTGAAAGTGACATAACACTCCAATAATGGTAAACCCAACATTCTTGGAGGAGTGTCTTGATTGATATTTTGGGAATCTAATTTTGGTCAAGACTTAGTTAGTCACATTAATTCATTTGGTTCAATTCTAAAGACTAGTCAATATGTCATTAACTTCCTAGTTTCAATTAATTACAAGTCATGTTCATTTTAAGATTGGATAGAGATTAATTGAATGATGTCTTTCTAAGATAATCATTAAGTGTGTAGAGACATCAAAGTTAAGTCATACTTGAATATGCAATCACAACTTGTTACTTAGATAAGACCAAATAAACAATTGACCATAATTCTGTTGTGAACCATTTTACACTTAATTTATTGGAGTAGGCTAGTTACTTGAATCCTAGTGTAACACCCTGATTTTTTTTTCTAAATCACAGCGGAAGTCTCAATTCACATAAATACCCTTAGTTAATTACAAACATGATTATCACAAATCATTAGTTAGTTACTTATTACAAACCACCGGTGTTACGTTAAACAACTAGTTACATATTTATAAAAATTAAGACATCAGAGTTAATCTTATCAAACATATCATCAATCCGACTCCCGTCCCTACCAGCACTAAGATCCAAAACCTGCAAGGGAGGAGGTCAGGGGGGTTAGCACGAGGCTAAGTGAATGGAATCATCTAACAGATCTAGCATACAGTACTAACTTGTACAACTACAGCAACTACAACAATCAATAACAGGCAACTGACAACTAACAACTGGCAACTATCAATTGCAACTATGCTCCAACTAGAGACTCGGCGGCTTGTACGAGCACACGACCACTAGCTGATCAGTCTAGCGTCTACCGAAAGTCCTTACTACATAGTAAATCCACACGCAGGTGATGCGTCATTCAGCACTATACTCAACAAACAGTAGCTAACTGGACCCAACCACAACAAGGTTGACCTCTCTGAGCTGAACCTAACAACAATAGGTTCCAACAGGCAACTACAACTTGTGCACACAACTGTTAAGCAACTACCACTATGAACAACTGTCCCTACGACTAGCATGGCAACTCTACAATGATTATTATTACAACATATCTACTAAGCATAGCAACTATAACAATATAACATAGTAGCACAACTTGCTACTCTATACTACACCCGGAGATAATCCCAATCACCGATTAGCAGCAACAAAAGGCACTCAAAATTTTAATCTTACTGAGCCTAATCTTCGTCCTTATCACCTGAGAATAGACATAACATAGTCAGTAATTATGTCTTGATAACAACCCGACAACAAGACGACAACACAACAATACTAAAACCAACACTTAATCATTTTACAACTGGTCTGTCAACCATACGAGTAACACCATCACATGCACGTTTGAGAACACTCAACCGTGCGGTTGACAACTCACTCGTACGTTTGGCCTATGATCAAACATCCAATAATGACTCACCTGATCCGTACGATTCACTACACGAGTGACCAGTGACTCGTACGAGTCACATCTCAACTATACATATCATCACAATCAAAACATAAGTTCCCATCACCACTCACTCGCACAGTTCACCACACGGTTGACTACCTCAACCGTACGAGTGAAGGCTCACTCGTGCGAGTGATGAAGAACAGTAGCAGCAACTATTTATATGGGTTTCAACCCAAAAACACAACATCAAACACCAATACATACACTAAATCAAAACCTAAAAATATGTAATCACTATATGATAATTCTACATAATAATTTCAACCCATAACGACACTCAAATGCGTGCAAAACAAGTCATACACCCTAAAACCCATTTTTATGACCAAAATAAAGTTTGATCCAGTTTCTTAAAAGTTTACCATTGGAACGAATTTTTCATTACAATTCCAACGATAATTGATTCATCAAAAACGGAGCTACGGTTTGAAAGTTATAACCAAAACAAGTTTCCACAAATCTGACCCTGTGCTCACACGTGTGACTGAGGCCTCACTCGTGCGAGTGAGTCCTCACACCTGTGGTTGATCCTCAAAAGTGTGGTCACTTGTACAAGTTGTAACGTCCCGCCTTTTTCCGTTTACTCTTCCGTTATACTATTTTAAATTCCGTTATGTAATTATAACATCTCCCGTTGATACGCGTTTTAAATTATCTCGTTTAGGTAATTCACGCACCCGAATGAAATTTGATGGACTAAACTTTCCAAGGTGCCAAACCTTTGACTAGGTCAAAGGGTCAACACCTACTTCCACCACCCATTATCCATTTTCATTTTCCCTTTTCATTAAATACTTTCAACTTTTCTCTCAATCTTCATCTTCAAGAATCATCATCTAATTCTAATCGATCAAGCTTCAATAAAAACAAATTACATATTTGGAATCCTTGCAACTTCCTCTTCGATTCCATACCAATTTCATTGCATTTGGGTAACTTTCTAAAATCACTAAAATTTGTGTTCTTGATGTTTTTAAGTTATAAAATTGTTAATTAGTGTCTATGGCTCAAGTCTAACATGAATATATAATGTATATGTTCGATTTTGTTATTTGAAGTAGCTACCTTGAATATGAACTTTGGTGTGTTTGATTTGGTGATTTGGTTGCTTGAATGTTGTTAAATGTTATAAATGCATGTATTAAATGTGTTCCTAACATCACTAGCTTCAATTTGATGTGTAGGTTGTTTTAGAAAACTTTATAAACGTGATTAGTGATTTTTGTGAATTTGGGTTAGGGTTTGATAAGCTTGGAATGGATATTTGATGCATTAAATGCCATGAATTGTTGCTAGTAGGTAGTTAGTTGTATTGTATGCTTGATCATCTACAAAACGGCGTGTTGTATGTATGCATTAAATGCCGAATCATAAATGTGCACATATCAAGTTTGAGTATTAAATGTGTGCATTGATTGATCATTTGATTTGAAAAGTCGGTTATTGCAAATAATGTTTTCGGTTGGTGAAATGTGCTTAGTTGTGTTCTTTGTTAAATTACCTTTCTAACGATATAAGATACGAGTTCTAAGTATTAGCGCTTTGCGAGTTATGCTTGAAAGTGTTTTAAATTGAGACTTGGACATTTGAGACTGACCAGGTACCAGCTCCCGTGTATTGTCGCAGCACGGCAATCCTGGGTCGCGGCGCGGCCTAAGCCGTGTTCAGGTTCTGACCTACATGTCAATTATATGAAAAATGTTTGGCACCCTATGGACCTCCGATTCACATGAGACTTGCTCTAACATGTTTATATATGAATAAAAACCTCAGAAAAATAGTTCGGGACCCGACCCGAACGTGTTGACTTTTTCGTTGACTTTGACCGACCAAAGTTTGACTTTTTTGTCAAACTTAACCAAATGATTATGCAACCTTCCTAACTTGTTTCTATACTTATATCTTGCATGAAACTTGACAATTTGATTCACATGCTACATAATCGAGTCATAACAAGCCATAGGACTAATTGAACTTCTTTGATCAAACATGATTATCAATATTGATACAACCTATTTGTTTAGGTCAAGACTAGCATTGTTCGTTGCACGTTACTTGTCGAAGTACGTATTTTACTCTTGCGCTCAAGGTGAGATCATAGTCCCACTTTTACTCTTTTGAACTTATATTTGGGATGAGAAAACATAAACGTTTTTTTTTAACTAAGTGAACACAAGTACAGGAAAACAAACATTCTACATACGAGTTTAGAACGAAATCCTCAATTCGATTATCATTAGTTATACTTGAAGAGTGTAAGTGTAGACGTGAACTTATGTTGTATGGCCATATGGGTTTGACAAACCCTCATCTCGGACGGTTCGCTACCGTCTATGGATGAAATATATTTTCGAGAAACAGTGTTGTTCTAGCACTATTAATGGGGTTCAACGGACGGAATGTTAAGCCTTGATAATTGGGTGCTCGTGAATATTAACTTTTAGAATGTATTACTATTTATCAATGATGTAAATCTTGTGGTTCGACTTACTTTTACTCACTTACTTACTTAAACCTATGATTTCACCAATGTTTTCGTTGACAGATTTCTATGTTTTTCTCTGGTCCTTGAACATTAGGTGATACATGCTTCCACTCATTCTTTTGATACTTGCTTTGGATGTCGAGTATACATGCATATGTGGAGCGTCTTTTGACTACTTTAAACTGTGTCGCACGTGTTTCATTTGTACTTTAAACATCGTTATGTACTAGTTATGGAAACTACTTTTGTAAACTTTGAAACATCCACACTTATGAAATGAATGCGACATATTTTCGGTCAAACTTTGTCTTAAAGACTTATGGCCATGTAATGGGACCTACGTAGACGGCGCCGTCAAACATGATTTGGTCGGGTCGCTACAGATGGTATCAGAGCATTGGTTGTAGAGATTTAGAGTTCATTGGTGTCAACCCCAAGTCATAAGGTACATTAGTGAATCTAGACTACAACCGGCATATAGACTCGAAGTAGGAATTACTTGACTACTTGTGCATTTATACTCGAACTCTTCTATCATATCTAACTCGTATTCGATCTAAATCTTACGTTGATAAATTTTATTGACACGCCACCTTGACTATATGAAGTAATGTCGAATGCACATATGAATTAGGGTAATATAATTTCCGGGATTATATTACGGTGACTCATATGAACATTCTGACATTATGACATAAAGAATTGAAGGCGAGTCAAGGATAATTTTCTCTCTATCTTTATTCCATATCACGGTTAGTATTATTTAGAATACTAACCAACGGTATTCTTTTGTTGTGAAGGAACAATGCCTCCTCGTCGTGTGCCACGCCATGAGACTACCGAACAAGCTCTACAAGGAATGATAGCCACCACCGTAGAGGCGGCCATGGCCGATCACTCCACCAACAACAATAACAATAACAATAACAACAACCAAGGGGCCGGTAACTCTAGCGAAGGGTGCTCCTACAAAGCTTTTATGGGGTGCAAACCTCACACTTATGATGGAACCGGGGGACCGGTTACTCTCACTCGATGGTTCGAACAAACGGAGGCCATCTTTAGCATAAGTGGTTGTCGAGACCAAGATAAGGTCAAGTACTCCACCCACACTCTCACTGGTGTCGCTCTTACATGGTGGAACACCTATGTACAATCGGTGGGCACCGATGAAGCTCATGCCCTCTCTTAGGCCGATTTAAGGGAAAAGATGATTGTTGAATACTTCCCTCACGAAGAAACCCGAAAGCTCGAACAAGAGCTAAGAACTCTGAAGGCGGTCGGAAACGATCTCAAGGCCTATAACCAACGCTTCGCCGAACTATCCTTGATGTGTCCTAATCTCGTGAACCCCGAATCTCAAAGGGTTGAACTCTATATGGATGGTCTACCAAAGAGCATCAAACAAGGTGTGATGTCCTCCAAACCCGCTAATCACTAAGCCGCTTTGAACATGGCCTGCCAATTGATTGAAACGGTTGATGAAATTGTAGTGCCGGCTCCTAAGGCAGAGGACAAATCGGGTGACAACAAAAGGAAATGGGAAGCCACTCCATCAAGCAACTACAACAACAACACCTTCACCAAAAAGTCTTTCACCAACGATGGCAAGAAAGGTTATGCCGGAACTCAACCTTTTTGCAACAAATGTCACAAGCACCACTCGGGTGAGTGTGGTAAGCTAATTTGTCACCGATTCCAAGGAGTTGGTCACAAGGCCAATAATTGCACAAGTGTTGCCCCGGTCGCTCGAAAGGGGCCCAATCCTCCAAAAACGGTTACTTGTTATGAATGTGGCCAAACAGGCCATTATAGGAACGAATGCCCGAAGAAGAAGGCCAACCCCAACACACGTGGCCGAGCCTTCAACATTAACACCGAGGAAGCCCAGGATGACAATGAACTAGTCACGGGTACGTTTCTTCTCAACAACACTTATGTTACTTGTTTATTCGATTCGGGAGCCGATAAGAGTTTTGTATCCAAGACTTTGACTCATTTTTTTAGCACTCCACCACTTCTACTAGATACCACTTATACCATTGAAGTGGCCAACGGGAAACTATTGAGTGCCGACACATATTACCGGGGGTGTACGTTAAACATTTTGGGTAGTGAGTTTGAAATTGACTTGATACCCATGGAACTAGGAAGTTTCGATGTAATAATCAGTATGAATTGGCTAGCCAAAATGAAATCTCACATCCTTTGTGTTCTTAACGCAATCCAGATTCCTATCGAGAATGGCGAACCTTTGATCGTCTATGGCGATAAGAGTTGCACCGGACTCAACCTCGTTTCATGCATTAAAGTTAGAAAACTACTCCGTAAGGGTTGTTTTGCGATCCTTGCTCATGTTAAGAAAGTCGAGTCCGATGAGAAACACATCGATGATGTGCCAATTGTTAGTGACTATTCCGATGTATTTCCCGACGAATTGCCGGGTCTTCCACCTCATCGACTGGTTGAATTCCAAATCGACCTTATTCCGGGAGCCGCACCCGTAGCACGTACACCATATAGACTCGCTCCATCCGAAATGCAAGAATTGCAAAGTCAAATCCAAGAACTACTTGATCATGGTTTTATCCAACCTAGCCATTCACCTTGGGGCGCTCCGATTTTGTTTGTTAAACAGAAAGACAGATCCCTACGAATGTGCATTGATTATCGTGAACTAAATAAATTGACGGTTAAGAACCGATATCCTCTTCCTCGCATCGATGACCTCTTTGATCAACTACAAGGATCTCGTGTATATTCTAAAATCGATCTCCGTTCGGGTTATCATCAATTAAGGGTTAAGGGGGAAGATGTCTCAAAAACCGCTTTCCGGACTCGTTATGGTAGTTATGAATTTCTTGTAATGCCATTTGGTCTCACTAACGCACCGGCGGTGTTCATGGATCTTATGAACCGCGTGTGCAAACCGTATCTTGACAAATTCATTATCGTGTTCATCGATGATATTTTGGTTTATTCTAAAAGCGAAGAAGAACACGAACAACATCTCCGACTTGTGCTTGAACTCTTGAGACAAGAACGACTCTATGCCAAATTCTCCAAGTGTGAATTTTGGTTGAAGGAAGTTCAATTTCTTGGTCATGTTGTAAGTGATCAAGGTATTAAAGTCGATCCATCAAAAATCGAAGCCATTAGTAAATGGGAGACTCCTACTACTCCTACTCACATTCGTCAATTCTTGGGTCTTGCCGGATACTATCGTAGATTCATCAAAGATTTCTCTTTGGTCGCTCGTCCTCTAACCGCGTTAACTCATAAGGGAAGAAAATTCGTTTGGGCAACCGAACAAGAATCTGCATTTCAAATCTTGAAAACGAAGCTAACCACCGCTCCTATCTTGTCACTTCCCGAAGGCAACGATGACTTTGTTGTGTATTGCGACGCCTCGAAACATGGTTTTGGGTGTGTGTTGATGCAACGAACGAAGGTCATTTCTTATGCTTCTCGACAACTCAAAATTCATGAACGAAACTACACGACACATGATCTCAAACTCGGAGCCGTTGTCTTTGCACTAAAAATGTGGAGACACTATCTTTATGGAACCAAGAGTACTATCTTTACCGATCACAAAAGTCTCCAACACATCTTCGACCAAAAGCAACTAAACATGAGACAACGAAGGTGGATTGAAACCTTAAACAATTACGATTGCGAGCTTCATTACCATCCCGGGAAGGCAAATGTAGTAGCCGATGCCTTAAGTCAAAAAGAAAGAGCGGTGCCTCTTCGTGTCTGAGCTTTAAACATCACCAACCATACCAACCTTAATAGCCAAATTCGGGTAGCCCAAGATGAGGCTCTCAAGGATGAAAACATTTCACACGAACTTTTGAATATTCTCGTCTCTCGATTCGAAGTTAGGGAGACCGGACTTCGATATTTCGCCGGAAGGATTTGGGTGCCTAGATATGGGGACATACGAAGTCTTATTTTAGATGAAGCCCATAAGTCACGATACTCGATTCACCCTGGTGCCAATAAGATGTACCACGACCTTAAACAACAATATTGGTGGCCGAACATCAAAAGGGACGTAGCTACTTATGTTTCCAAGTGTTTGACATGTTCCAAAGTCAAAGCCGAACACCAAAGACCGTCCGAACTACTTCAACAACCCGAGATTCCGCAATGGAAGTGGGAAAGGATAATGATGGATTTTATCACCAAACTACCAAAAACGACGGGCGGATATGATACCATTTGGGTTATTGTTGACTGCCTCACCAAATCCGCACACTTTCTCGCCATGAAGGAGACCGACAAAATGGAAAAACTTGCACAACTTTACATCAAGGAGATCGTAGCCCGTCATGGTGTACCTTTATTGATTATCTCCGACCGAGATGGCCGTTTTGTTTCTAGATTTTGGCGTACCTTGCAAGAAGCGTTGGGAACGCATTTAGACATGAGCACCGCATATCATCCTCAAACCGATGGAGAAAGCGAACGCACAATTCAAACCCTAGAGGACATGTTACGAGCTTGCGTTGTTGATTTTGGAAAAGCTTGAGACAAGCACTTACCTCTCGCCGAGTTCTCTTACAACAATAGTTATCACGCGAGTATTAAAGCCGCACCTTTTGAAGCGTTACATGGCCGAAAATGTCGTTCACCTCTTTGTTGGGCCGAGGTAGGCGACGTGCAAATCACCGGACCTGAACTCATTCACGAAACCACCGAGAAAATCGTTCAAATCTGAGATAGGCTTAGGACGGCCCGAAGTCATCAAAAGAGCTATACCGACAAACGACGCAACAACCTCGAATTTCAAGTCGGTGACCGGGTAATGTTAAAAGTCACACCTTGGAAAGGTGTAATCCATTTTGGGAAACGCGGGAAGCTAAATCCGCGGTATGTTGGTCCTTTCGAAATCTTAGAGCGTGTTGGAACCGTTGCTTATCGTTTGGATCTTCTGCCTCAACTAAGCTCCGCCCATCCTACCTTCCATGTATCTAACTTGAAAAAGTGTCTTGCCGAACCCGATATTTTCATCCCTCTCGAGGACCTTACTATTGATGACAAACTTCATTTTGTGGAGGAACCGGTTGAAATTGTGGACACCTCCGTCAAGACATTGAAACAAAGCCGAATCCCGATTGTCAAGGTTCGTTGGAATGCCAAAAGAGGACCCGAGTTTACTTGGGAAAGGCAAGATCAAATGCAAAAGAAATACCCTCACTTGTTCTCGATTCCGGTAACGCAAAATTTCGAGGAAAAAACAATGACTACTACGCCTACTTAAATTTCGGGTCGAAATTTCTTTTAAGGAGTAGGTAATGTAACATCCTGCCTTTTTCCGTTTACTCTTCCGTTATACTATTTTAAATTCCATTATGTAATTATAACATCTCCCGTTGACACGCATTTTAAATTATCTCGTTTAGGTAATTGACGCACCCGAATGAAACTTGAGGGACTAAACTTGCCAAGGTGCCAAACCTTTGACTAGGTCAAAGGGTCAACACCCACTTCCACCACCCATTATCCATTTTCATTTTCCCTTTTCATTAAATACTTTCAACTTTTCTCTCAATCTTCATCTTCAAGAATCATCATCTAATTCTAATCGACCAAGCTTCAATCAAAACAAATTACATATTTGGAATCCTTGCAACTTCCTCTTCAATTCCATACCAATTTCATTGCATTTGGTTAACTTTCTAAAATCCCTAGAATTTGTGTGCTTGATGTTTTTAAGTTATAAAGTTGTTAATTAGTGTCTATGGCTCAAGTCTAACATGAATATATGATGTATATGTTCGATTTCGTTATTTGAAGTAGCTAGCTTGAATATGAACTTTGGTGTGTTTGATTTGGTGATTTGGTTGCTTGAATGTTGTTAAATGTTATAAATGCATGTATTAAATGTGTTCCTAACATCACTAGCTTCAATTTGCTGTGTATGTTGTTTTAGAAAATTTCATAAACGTGATTAGCGATTTTGGTGAATTTGGGTTAGGGTTTGATAAGCTTGGAATGGATATTTGATGCATTAAATGTCATGAATTGTTGTTAGTAGGTAGTTAGTTGTATTGTATGCTTGATCATCTACAAAACGGCGTGTTGTATGTATGCATTAAATGCCGAATCATAAATGTGCACATATCAAGTTTGAGTATTAAATGTGTGCATTGATTGATCATTTGATTTGAAAATTCGGTTATTGCAAAAACTGTTTTCGGTTGGTGAAATGTGCTTAGTTGTGTTCTTTGTTAAATTACCTTTCTAACGATATAAGATACGAGTTCTAAGTATTAGCGCTTTGCGAGTTATGCTTGAAAGTGTTTTGAATTAAGACTTGGACATTTGAGACTGACCAGGTACCAGCTCCCGTGTATTGTCGCGGCGCGGCAATCCTGGGTCGCGGCGCGGCCTAAGCCGTGTTCAGGTTCTGACCTACATGTCAATTATATGAAAAATGTTTGGCACCCTATGGACCTCCGATTCATATGAGACTTGCTCTAACATGTTTATATATGAATAAAAACCTCAGAAAAATAGTTCGGGACCCGACCCGAACGTGTTGACTTTTTCGTTGACTTTGACCGACCAAAGTTTGACTTTTTGTCAAACTTAACCAAATGATTATGCAACCTTCCTAACTTGTTTCTATACTTGTATCTTGCATGAAACTTGACAATTTGATTCACATGCTACATAATCGAGTCATAACGAGCTATAGGACTAATTGAACTTCTTTGATCAAACATGATTATCAATATTGATACAACCTATTTGTTTAGGTCAAGACTAGCATTGTTCTTTGCACGTTACTTGTCGAAGTAATTATTTTACTCTTGCGCTCAAGGTGAGATCATAGTCCCACTTTTACTCTTTTGAACTTATATTTGGGATGAGAAAACATAAACGTTTCTTTTTAACTAAGTGAACACAAGTACAGGAAAACAAACATTCTACATACGAGTTTAGAACGAAATCCTCAATTCGATTATCATTAGTTACACTTGCAGGGTGTAAGTGTAGGCGTGAACTTATGTTGTATGGCCATATGGGTTTGACAAACCCTCATCTCGGACGGTTCGCTACCGTCTATGGATGAAATATATTTTCGAGAAACAGTGTTGTTCTAGCACTATTAATGGGGTTCAACGGACGGAATGTTAAGCCTTGATAATTGGGTGCTCATGAATATTAACTTTTAGAATGTATTACTATTTATCAATGATGTAAATCTTGTGGTTCAACTTACTTTTACTCACTTACTTACTTAAACCTATGATTTCACCAACGTTTTCGTTGACAGATTTCTATGTTTTTCTCAGGTCCTTGAACATTAGGTGATACATGCTTCCGCTGATTCTTTTGATACTTGCTTTGGATGTCGAGTATACATGCATATGTGGAGCGTCTTTTGACTACTTTAAACTGTGTCGCAAGTGTTTCATTTGTACTTTAAACATCGTTATGTACTAGTTATGGAAACTACTTTTGTAAACTTTGAAACATCCACACTTATGAAATGAATGCGACATATTTTCGGTCAAACTTTGTCTTAAAGACTTATGGCCATGTAATGGGACCTACGTAGAAGGCGCCGTCAAACATGATTTGGTGGGGTCGCTACACAAGTGACATGTCAAAACTGTGGGTGCTGATGAACACCTACAACTCGCTGTTTTCGCGTTTTTTGACCCTAAAACATGATTTTTGCTCAATCTGATCATGAAACCACTTCAAAAACATCATATAACAACTATAGAACATATATCTAACAACAATTAACACTAAAAAACACAATTCAACAAGATTCAAGCTCATATTCACACTTTTTATTCAAGAACACAAAAACCCATTTAATCAAGAATTCAAGCAACAATTCAAGCAAGCTAACCTGGATATCAACTCTAGATGAAGCTCAAAATCAGGTTCTAGGCTTGATTAACTTCAATTCTTCACTAGATTCACTTAGGGTTTGTGTGACGATCGCTCCAAATCCATATGGACGAACACGTCATTCATTGATTTCATTGTGAGGTATTTGACCTCTAAATGATACGTTTTGTAAACATTGCATTCTTTTTGAAAAGGTACACCATAAATGAATATTTAAATCAAAGGTTTTCGACATCTGATGATTTCTACATATAGACAATCACCGTATATAATGGTTTACAATAATATATCCGTTGACAATGCAGTCAAAATAGGTACATGGTGATAGTTTTGTGAATGCAACGTTTCCTTGAAAAATATGCCATGTAAGACTCCATGCACATAGCTTGTCTATCATATAAGCAAACAGCAGAAGATTTCTAGGGAACCTGAGAATAAACATGCTAACAAGTGTCAACACAAAGGTTGGTGAGTTCATAGTTTTAGTGTTTCGCATAAACTTTATATAAAAGTGAATCACAAGTTTTCAGTTGTTTCATCCAGAAACGTTTATCAAAATATTCTACGAAATTGAGCACCCTGGTAACTAAACTTTACGTATATATATTTTATACCCTTTGTATAATCATCTTAATAATACACGCAAACCAACATGTACGCTTCTCAAATAGCATACGTCCGTTAAAAGGCTAGCGCTCTAGCTCAGACGGGGATATCAAGCCCTATGGATCCATATACTACAACTCGCGCCCACCAGTTCTTATAACTGGCAGTTAACAGTTACCAAAGCTAAGGGATTTTCGGTTCAAACTCAGTGTAGAATTTAGTATGTACTTGTATCCATTGCATTTAAAATAAAGTGCATGTATTCTCAGCCCAAAAATATATATTGCAAAAGCATTTAAAAAGGGAGCAAATGAAACTCACCTTAGCAGCACATAAAGTTGTTCACCAAAACGTGACCGAAACTCAGAATATCAAATAACTGTAGATCTCAACCTAGAGGACATATGTTGGTCAATAAATGTCTATCAAGCTAGGTCTGGTCATAGTGTATCACAATCCTAATGCTCGAGATCGACATACAAAAGTTATCCAAAGTCGTTTCAAAAAGTCAATTTTGACAATAGTTCAACAAAACGAGACATACCTTATATAACGATTCATTTACTCGGTTGGTAATATTCAAAAATTCAATTTATCAATCTTACAAACAAGTTGTTTTAAATATTAATTGCAGATTCAAAAGTAATTCTAATTAACGTCAATCATAATTCAGTTGATCGTATCTTTTAATCCGTTCATCGAAACTATTCGATATCTAAATGAAAAGTTATTGATTTTTCGCCAACTTTCCAAAAACATGTATATCATATACCTTTTACCAGTAATATATGTATTTAATTCGTGAATCATTATAAACTGTTTAGCGACGAAATTTAGCATACAAGCATGTATAAATATATATACTCGAGCACTAGACATGGATACACAATTAATATATAAAAGATAAAATATGAGTGCTTACGTATCAATATTGAGATTTAATATTGTAGGAAAGTACGTAGACGCAACAGAGATGATAAACACTAGGTTTGATTCGCAAATATACCCCCGAATATTACCCATAACCTCCTTGACAATAACCCATAATTTACTTAGCTCTAGCTTGCTCGAAAACCCGTTTCGAAATCATTTGGACATCCCTCCGTCGTGATATTTTATATATATTATTATTTTTGTATCGTAAAAATAATAATACTAATACTATTAATAATAAGATTAATAATAATAATCTTAATATTAATAATAATAATAATTATTATTATTATTATTATTATTATAATTATAATAATAATTATTATAATAATTATAAATAATAAATTAAATAAATAACATAAGTAATACAGAGTAATATAAAGAGTATGAGAAAACTGAACCAGAAGTCCAGCAATTTATAGCACCTTTCCTGAAAAAGCACCCCATGCGAGTGCATGGGATTTTAGTGCAAATCTCATGCACTTGCATGAGCTCATGCACTGCATGAGTTTTATGCCTATTTCCCATGCGATCGCATGGCCGTCAGATCCAGCTCACATATTTTTTGTTTTCTTGTTTGTCGACATAATTAAATATAATATATATAATATATATAATTTAAATAATTAATTATATATTATATTAAATTCATGTGCATAGTTGACTTGTAATTTTCGTTCCGATGACTCGTACGTTGTCACTCGACTTATGTCCCGGTTCCGGTTTCTCGAACGCATTTTCGTACGCTTAGAAAACTCGCAATTTACGTTTTGTGACTCGTACCTTTGTCAAAATATAACCTTAAATTATCCATAAACTATACCACTCAAAGTTTATCTTAATCTTTCGAGTGTTTTGGTCATTTACTTCTATAAATCATTGTCTCATTATTTATTAATATAATAATATTTATCAAACGTTTCATAACCAAGTTAATATCAATTCTCAATATTTATAAACACGTTTTAAAATACATATCGCAAGTTATTCATATAATTAATTCTTAACAATTAATATTCTAATTATTGTATGTGTCCAAATTACGTTATTTAAACAAACACTTTATCATTTATTCCGAATACCGTTAAAAAGGAATAATTTCTCAAATCAGTGTGGTCCTCACAACAGGGACCCGTAATAATATCATAATCATTAAGAGACTTAATAAATATCTTTTAATTCAATCGTTTGGCATTATCTTTTAACTCCGTAGTTAAATATATCAATAAGATAATCAAACCAATAAGTTTAATGCATAGTATCGTATACTCAACACTTTGTTACGTTTTCAAGTTATAGTAAATGTATCTATTTACATATAATTGTTCGCGAATCGTTGAGAACAATTGAATAGTTCAAAATTTTGAGATTCAACTTCATAGACTTTGCTTATCGTGTCGGAAACGTTAATCATACAAGATTAAGTTTAAATTTGATCAGAATTTTCTGGGTCATCACAGTACCTACCCGTTAAAGAAATTTCGTCCCGAAATTTGAGTGAGGTCGTCATGGCTAACAATAAAAATGTTTTCATGACGAATATGAGTCGATAAATAGAGTTTTATCACCGTTGAATAATATGGATAAAACAATCCGATTACACGAAGCGTATGAGGGAAATTATTGTAATAGAATGAAATGGAGAATAGAGATGCGTCTTATCTTGACGTAATAACAACTGATTTCTGAAATTTGAGAAATAGAAAATCTTCATAATCTAAATAAGATTTGATTCTTCAAAATTTAAGGAAATTAGGATTTTCTTTGATAAAATCCGTAATCTGCCTCGATTGATATATCTGATATTTCACTATAAATTGACCTCTTTCGTTTCATTTATTTTCACCACTCTTATAATCTTCTCCCTTATTTCATACTTCCAAAAGATTGTGAAATGCTTCATCCAGTTCTGATTCTTGATATACTCCTAACCTTCATATCTGTCATCCTTCTCTTTCATTTACCACCGGAGGATTTTATTTACTTTTACTTTTATCTTGGGGTTATAGTGTTATTAATTTTCCCGTGTCTTTACGTTGCAATACGTATTGATATACACGGTTTGTAAATTTTCAGGGTTATTATTGGGTTTTATATTCTCCATTATATTTAGGGGCTTCATGTTTTCGTTTTCTCTTCCCAACTTTAAGTCAAGCGAATAATGGTCCGGAATTTGTAGGTATGGATTTCGGAATGAACATAGTTAATGTTCTAAGGAAGAAATTGTAATGGTACGATCTTGATTTGTAAAATTACTAGAATATCCGGAAAAGACCGAATCATCAAGAAAAATATTTTCTTGATATTTTTAGAGGTTAAATAGAATAAAAGAGTCGTGTAACATGGCACATGATGAGGGTGGGATCTGTGAACCTTTATCGCATTCCATTAGAAACTCAGCATGACTTACTGTAATATAAGTACGTTGATCAAGTGTCATTATATTATACTAACTCGTGCTTCAGTTCCCAACATTACTTCAAAACATCCATTTTTTTGAATTTTTCAGATTTTAGAAACTAAAATAGTTTCGTTTATGATGTAATACAGATAGTGCGAAGAGATAATTAATTTTGGATGAAGACATCTTTAGAAATATTGGAGATATTTATAATGAAATATATGATAATATCTTAGAATTTCTAATATTCAAGATAAGATGATGATGAAGAATATTGTCCGTAAAGGTTTTAGAGTAAGGAGCAAGGTATTTTCTAAGGATTTCAGCAGACACTGAATCTTTTGGATTCTTTGAAGGCAGGTTCAGTCTTTGTGATTTATCCACGGCCTCCTTCATACTTTGCTCAATCCGTTTTCCAGTTCCAAACCTTCTCTTTTTTTGAGCTTTGCCAGCACACTATTCTTCATTGTTAAGGTCGTTTACAGTTTTTGATGCTTCATCAACATTTTTCCAATTTCGGAGAACTAGTTCATAGTTTGGGATATTTTTCAGAAACTTCACATTCGAAGTATGTAAATCCAGGAGGTAGACGTTATATGTACACATATAACTGTTGGAGTAGACGTGCTGCAAAATTTCAAAATACTGATTGCTAGTTCCCGATAATTCGTATGGCAATTCTCGTTACAAGATGCAGATGAGTAAATGATAGGGTTTCAATGAGTATAAAGATTTTTCGGAAGGTCTAAGATCAATGAAGTTGTTGGTAAATTTACTGCTAATGTGGTGGAACATAAAAGGTTCCCCAGTAACAAAAACGTATATACCAAAGTTACAAGTTTGAAAGGTCGTCGTTGACTGGTTGAATGGTTGATAATACTGGATACTTTGAAAAGGAATTGCAAGGTTATTTTCGGTAAAAACAATGCTAAAGGATCTTGCACAGTTTTGAAATCAAAGTATAGCTTTAAAAGATGTAGAGATCTTAAGAATGATGTCACTGGTTCAGAGTTATGACTAGGATTCTGATCCGTCAATATCAGAATATATAATTGATTTTGTATGAAATGATTGTGTATCATTGTGAGTATTGTTAATAATTTTTGAATCAAAGTTGAAGAATGTACAGTATAACATATTAATTGTAAACTTATATATTTCCCGAGTATTACCTACCAGTTAAAGATTTCACAATTAATACTTTGTACAAAAGAATTTTTTTATTACCGTCTTTATGAAAATATATGTATGTATATTTTCTTCAGATGTAATACAGATTTGATGAGTTAATATCATATTAAGCTCATTTAATTTTTGAATTGAATGAATAATCTCTAAAACATTAAGGATTACATAATCTTCGCGGAGTATTTCACTAATGAAATCAATACTTCATTATTTATTCTTATTCCTCAGTAAAGGATGTTGATGCTCGTGGAATTCTTATGAACTTCATAAGATATAAATGATGTTTTCTAGAAAGTTTCGAGTACATCGAAGATGAAAGTGTAAAATCAAACATGTAATTGATTAATACACTAAGTTCATTATGAAATGGAATTCATTGAGTTGAAACAGATATTTGTAGTTTACGATGGTTAAGTTGTTAACGAAGGATGTACATCATAGCATATTAGTAATATGAATTAACCGAGTAGTATCTACCCCTTAAAATTCACACGTAATAGCGTAGTACGAAAAGATTCATGATGGTTTTAAAATTTATATATATAAGATATACATATAAATTCTTTAGATGAATTGAGTTATTACTTCATAACTCATTGATACAATATACTCGTTGTTGACTCGTAATGATGTCCACGGTGCTTTCTTGAACTGACGGAGCTTGTGATGTTAGAGGTGCTGCTGATTCTGACGATGTTGACAGCACTGACTGTGCTGGTGAGGCTAAGGGTACTGTTGATGCTGTTGGTAAAACAAGTCTAGCTTGTATCTTACACCATTCGGATAAGTGTTTCTACTCTATCTGATTTAGGGTTAAGGCTAGAATAGATAATCTCTAAACTTTAGAAACTACATAATTGCCGTAGAATGTTTCTCCGATGAAGTTATGAATCCATACTTCATCGTTTGTCGTTGCTGGTACTTCTTGGTACCTATGGTGCGTATGATGTTGATATCCGAGGTACAAATTGTGATGTTGAGGCGTGTGATGCGGATGTGGTTGTTGGTGGTGGTAATGATCCTGTTGGTGTGGATGATGGTGGTACCGGTTATGCTGCGGGTGCTGCTGCTGGTGTTCGTAACCCTTGCACCATATTCTCCAAAGCCACTACCCGAGCACGAAGCTCGTTGACTTCTTCTATTATACCGGAATGATCAGTGGTTCGAACGAGCGGACGAATAAGATTTAGAATGTGAGATAGTATATAATCATGACTAGATACTCTGGAAATGAAAGAGAAAATGGTATTACGAACAGGTTCGCCGGTAAGTGCTTCAGGTTCTTCGCCAAGAGGGCAATGTGGTGGATGGAAGGGATCACCTTCTTCTTGTCTCCAATGATTGAGGAGGCTACGAACCCATCCCCAATTCATCCAGAATAGATGATGGCTGATTAGTTGATCCATTCCAGTTACACTGTCTTCGGAGTTCAGGTGAATATCCATATCGGAATAGCTGTCGGAGTTTAAGGAATTTGAACTAGATACGGGATCCATCTGGTATAATTAGAGAGATGATTTTTGATATGAAATAGATTATAGAATTTAGATTGGTACTCTTCAATACATAATTTACATATGTATATATAATACCAAAATTCCATAAATCACGGAGGAATTTTCGAAAGATGTCAAGTAAAGTTTACAGTAACAGATACGCTAAGATATGAATTTTGTCGATACACTATCTGTGCAGTAAATGCAGGAAAACGTGTCTAAATAAGCATGTAATTTCTGACAAGAATTGATAAGCAAAACTCGGTAAAAATAGATACGGTCATAGTCCAGACTCACTAATGCATCCTAACAATTACCAGTTAAACACACTAATAAAAATTCTGGTTCCCTATGACCTCAAGCTCTGATACCAACTGTGATGATCGCTCCAAATCCATATGGATGAACACGTCATTCATTGATTTCATTGCGAGGTATTTGACCTCTATATGATACGTTTTGTAAACATTGCATTCTTTTTGAAAAGGCACACCATAAATGAATATTTAAATAAAAGGTTTTCGACATCTGATGATTTCTACATATAGACAATCATCGTATATAATGGTTTACAATAATACATCCGTTGACAATGCAGTCAAAATAGGTACATGGTGATGGTTTTGTGAATGCAACGTTTCCTTGAAAAATATGCCATGTAAGACTCCATGCACATAGCTTGTCTATCATATAAGCAAACAGCAGAAGACTTCTAGGGAACCTGAAAATAAACATGCTAACAAGTGTCAACACAAAGGTTGGTGAGTTCATAGTTTTAGTGTTTCGCATAAACTGTATATAAAAGTAAATCACAAGTTTTCAGTTGTTTCATCCAGAAACGTTTATCAAAATATTCTACGAAATTGAGCACCCTGGTAACTAAACTTAACGTATATATATTTTATACCCTTTGTATAATCATATTAATAATACACGCAAACCAACGTGTACGCTTCTCAAATAGCATACGTCTGTTAAAAGGCTAGCGCTCTAGCTCGAACAGGGATATCAAGCCCTATGGATCCATATACTACTACTCGCGCCCACCAGTTCTTATAACTGGCAGTTAACAGTTACCAAAGCTAAGGGATTTTCGGTTCAAACTCAGTGTAGAATTTAGTATGTACTTGTATCCATTGCGTTTAAAATAAAGTGCATGTATTCTCAGCCCATAAATATATATTGCAAAAGCATTTAAAAGGGGAGCAAATGAAACTCACCTTAGCAGCACATAAAGTTGTTCACCAAAACGTGACCGAAACTCGGAATATTAAATAACCGTAGATCTCAACCTAGAGAACATATGTTGGTCAATAAATGTCTATCAAGCTAGGTCTGGTCATAGTGTATCACAATCCTAATGCTCGAGATCGACATACAAAAGTTATCCAAAGTCGTTTCAAAAAGTCAATTTTGACAATAGTTCAACAAAACGAGACATACCTTATATAAGGATTCATTTACTCGGTTGGTAATATTCAAAAATCTAATTTATCAATCTTACAAACAAGTTGTTTTAAATATTAATTGCAGATTCAAAAGCAATTCCAATTAACGTCAATCATAATTCAGTTGATCGTATCTTTTAATCCGTTCATCGAAACTATTCGATATCTAAATGAAAAGTTATTGATTTTTCGCCAGCTTTCCAAAAACATGTATATCATATACCTTTTACCAGTAATATATGTATTTAATTCGTGAATCATTATAAACTGTTTAGCGACGAAATTTAGCATACAAGCATGTATAAATATATATACTCGAGCACTAGACATGGATACACAATTAATATATAAAAGATAAAATATGAGTGCTTACGTATCAATATTGAGATTTAATATTGTAGGAAAGTACGTAGATGCAACAGAGATGATAAACACTAGGTTTGATTCGCAAATATACCCCCGAATATTACCCATAACCTCCTTGACATTAACCCATAATTTCCTTAGCTCTAGCTTGCTCGAAAACCCATTTCGAAATCATTTGGACATCCCTCCGTCGTGATATTTTATATATATTATTATTTTTGTATCGTAAAAATAATAATACTAATACTATTAATAATAAGATTAATAATAATAATCTTAATATTAATAATAATTATTATAATTATTATTATTATTATTATTATAACTATAATAATAATAATTATAATAATTATAAATAATAAATTAAATAAATAACATAAGTAATACGGAGTAATATAAAGAGTGTGAGAAAACTGAACCAGAAGTCCTGCAATTTATAGCACCTTTCCTGAAAAAGCACCCCATGCGAGTGCATGGGATTTTAGTGCAAATCTCATGCACTTGCATGAGCTCATGCACTTGCATGAGTTTTATGCCTATTTCCCATGCGATCGCATGGCCGTCAGATCCAGCTCACATATTTTTTGTTTTCTTGTTTGTCGACATAATTAAATATAATATATATAATTTAAATAATTAATTATATATTATATTAAATTCATGTGCATAGTTGACTTGTAATTTTCGTTCCGATGACTCGTACGTTGTCACTCGACTTATGTCCCGGTTCCGGTTTCTCGAACGCATTTTCGTACGCTTAGAAAACTCGCAATTTACGTTTTGTGACTCGTACCTTTGTCAAAATATAACCTTAAATTATCCATAAACTATACCACTCAAAGTTTATCTTAATCTTTCGAGTGTTTTTGTCATTTACTTCTATAAATCATTGTCTCGATATTTATTAATATAATAATATTTATCAAACGTTTCATAACCAAGTTAATATCTATTCTCAATATTTATAAACACGTTTTAAAATACATATCGCAAGTTATTCATATAATTAATTCTTAACAATTAATATTCTAATTATTGTATGTGTCCAAATTACGTTATTTAAACAAACACTTTATCATTTATTCCGAATACCGTTAAAAAGGAATAATTTCTCAAATCAGTGTGGTCCTCACAACAGGAACCCGTAATAATATCATAATCATTAAGAGACTTAATAAATATCTTTTAATTCAATCGTTTGGCATCATCTTTTAACTCCGTAGTTAAATATATCAATAAGATAATCAAAACAATAAGTTTAATGCACAGTATCATATACTCAACACTTTGTTACGTTTTCAAGTTATAGTATATGTATCTATTTACATATAATTGTTCGCGAATCGTTGAGAACAATTGAATAGTTCAAAATTTTGAGATTCAACTTCATAGACTTTGTTTATCGTGTCGAAAACGTTAATCATACAAGATTAAGTTTAAATTTGATCAGAATTTTCTGGGTCATCACAGTTTGTGAGTGATGCAAAGGTTAGGTACGGGAGTAATATTTCTAATTTGGGAAAAATGCAAGAAAAGTCTGGAAGCAGGCTTATAAATGGGTTAAAAACCCATACCCCATAACACACGGGTATTTATCAGTTATCTGATATCTTTCGTACCTCATTAGGAGGCCCTAACGGAGTCCAAATTAAACAAACGAACCTGTTCTGTGACCCTTGTCACAAACTGGTCTCAACTAAACAACCAAATAATTATAAACATATAATTATTAAAATCACTAATTACGCCATACCCAAGGGTACAATGCTCATTTTAACTAGGCCCAAAACGCGGGTGTTACAAATCTACCCTCCTTAAAAGAGATTCCGTTCTCGGAATCGGGTCAACTATGGTCAACAAACCCAAAAATTGTTACTCGAACTGCCAAAACACACGGCTAACTTTATCGATCTTATCCCCGATACCCACAATATCCACCACAATTGCATAGGGAAATGAGATTCTTGACGTCAATACACTCCCGATACAAAATAAGTTATCACAATCTTCATCGATCAATGTCCGTTAATCCACTTAAGCTCACAAATTACACGACCAAGTCAAATAATCAAAGTCAAATTCATGTTTCTTCGCCATTCCGTATCATAAATTTCACGATCTGTCATCCAATTCAACTCTGTATACAGTCCACTTTTCCCAATTATCCAAAGCTTAGGCAATAGAACTAGTCATCATGCTAAAGTCTATACCTATGTCCACAAAATTGTCTCGTAAGTCAACAGAACTTCACAGGTTATTCGTCTCATATCCAGTCACATCACAATCCAATATAGCACAGGCCGCCTAATTTTCCTTCAGCTTCCCATAAATTCTATATGATTTATCACAATATACTTTTGTTGGCCAGACACAAGCATATTATCTTAAATCATACCTTCATTCTGAGTTGCTCGAAATGGAAAAATTTTACTTGTCTCATTCACTAACTTAGGTCCAATCAATCTCCTCAATAAGCATCGGTAATTAATTTTAACTACTTTATAATTAATCAATTACACCATCTGTCCAATCACAGTTATTTAAACATTGTCCATCAAATGTTTAACTATAATCTACCAACATCATTACACATTCAACAAGCATAGGAAATATCTGGTCAATAAAGTCCACTATCGGCATATCATTCATACTCGTGTCACTATCTAACAAATTTATGTCGTCTAAAAATCCATTGCATAAAGATACCCGCACATCTCTATCTAAGTCACGGTTTTCAATCCTAAAAAGTCAAACTAAGGGTCACCCTTACCCCACAAAGCACACAAAGGTCGCAACCAAAACATAAACAACATAATGCAATAAAATAAAGCTTACACTACTATCAAGATCTACTAATCTAACACACACATATATATGCACAATCATATACATGTATATAACTAAACAATACGAGGATTTTGAAGCATACCTGCATTCACATCATATTCAACATCTGCATCTGCAACCATCTGATAAGCTCTTGCTGTTGTCGTAGGTGGATTCTTTCTTTTCTGCCCAACTGGAGAACTAGAAGATCCACCTACTGATCCCGACTGCGCTCCTGGCCCCGCCCCAGAACCTGATCCTCTTACATACGGACACTAAGCTGACCTATGCCCCACTTGATGACATCTCCAACATACATCCTCTTGGAATGAACACATCCGAATCTCGTGTCCCACAATACCACATCTCAAACATCTTTTGGTTAAATCTGAACAAGGACCACTATGAGATGATCTGCAACTATAACACCAAGAATTCTGACTTGATGCTGACCCACTCTGTTCTGACCCACTCTTCTGTTTCAACTTATCAGACTTCTTTGACCTAGAGTCTGAATGACTTATCACCTGATCTTGCTATGGTATCTCATAACCTACTATTATGTTCCTTGCTGCTCTGACGTCATCCTCTACCATCTTGGCCATAACAAACGCTTGTGATAACGTCGTCGCCATCCTAACCATTGTTCTGTACTCTGGTAAAATTATATTAACAAAGTGCTGAATTCTGGACTACTCACCTGGAACCCACAGTTGCGCAAACCTTAATTTATCCATATACTACTCAATCACCTCATCTATCGTCATCTGAGGTGTCATTTTCATTGCCAGAAATTCTGTCTTAATTCGATTGAGGTCATAAGACGAACAGCACTGCTTACAAACTTTACTATAAAATTGTTCCCAAGTAATCATGTTCACTTGCTCTTTTGGTATACTAGAAATAACCGTATCCCACCAAACCATTGCTCTATTCTTCAGCATACGACTACATAAATAACCTGTAATTCTGGTTCGCACTGACAAGCCTCAAAAACTCTTTCTATCTCTCTTAACCAGTTAAGAGTCACTGTTGGGTTAGAATTTCCTGAATACTCTGGTCGATTGCAATTCAGGAACTGTTTGAACGTACATTTCTTTGGTTGTTGAAACATCGGCATCTGATACGGAACCCACATCTGATTTGGGAACTGTTGATTATACTGAGGTGGCATCTGAAATTGTTGAGAAAACTGATACTGAGATGGTAACCATTGCTGTTGTTGGAAAGCACTTCCAGCTTGCTGATAAATATTTGACTCTACCGGATAACCACTAAATATCTGATTCGGTACACTACCACTTAGATTCCTTGTTACCTGACATTGTTCTAATTCCTTTATTCAATCCTGGGCTTCCTTTAACCGACTTTCCAAATCTAGAATTTGTTCCTGCGAATTATCTTCTGACACATACCCGTCTTCAACTGGGGCTCTAAATGTTCCGGGGGCTGACGGACCAGTTGCGTTTCCTGTATTATCTGCCATATCTGCACTACCACAACAACTCACACAAACTCTTAGTGGAAAACAGGTTAGTACCTATCAACTAACGCATGTAATCCCTACATTTACTTAACCCATCCCCTCAGATATGTTTGACACAACACAAGGTTTGGGAACATGACATTCAACACAATGTACATGCGGTCAAACCTATGCTCTGATACCAAGTTGTAACACCCTAATTTTTTTTTAAATCACAGCGGAAGTCTCAATTCACATAAATACCCTTAGTTAATTACAAACATGATTATCACAAATCATTAGTTAGTTAGTTACTTATTAGAAACCACCGGTGTTACATTAAATGACTAGTTACATATTTATAAAAGTTAAGACATCAGAGTTCGTCTTGTCAAACATATCGTCAAACCGACTCCCGTCCCTACCAGCACTAAGATCCAAAACCTGCAAGGGAGGAGGTGAGGGTGGTTAACACGACGCTAAGTGAATTGAATCATCTAACAAATCTAGCATACAGTACCAACTTGTACAACTACAGCAACTACAACAATCAATAACAGGCAACCGACAACTAACAACTGGCAACTATCAATTGCAACTATGCTCCAACTAGAGACTCGACGACTTGTACGAGCACACGACTACTAGCTGATCAGTCTAGCGTCTACCGAAAGTCCTTACTACTGAATCCCCAGTATAGTAAATCCACATGCAGGTGATGCATCATTCAGCACTATACTCAACAAACAGTAGCCAACTAGACTCAACCACAATAAGGTTGACCTCTCTAAGCTGAACCTAACAACAATAGGTTCCAACAGGCAACTATAACTTGTGCACACAACTGTAAAGCAACTACCACTATGAACAACTGTCCCTATGACTAGCATGGCAACTCTACAATGATTATTATTACAACATATCTACTAAGCATAGCAACTATAACAATATAACATAGTAGCACAGCTTGCTACTCTATACTACACCCGGAGATAATCTCACTCACCGATTACCAGCAATAGAAGGCACTCAGAATTCTAATCTTACTGAGCCTTCTCTTCATCCTTATCACCTGAGAATAGACATAACAAAGTCAGTAATCATGTCTTGATAACAACTCGACAACAAGACAACAACACAACAATACTAAAACCAACACTTAATCACTTTACAACTGGTCTGTCAACCATACAAGTAACACCATCACACGCACGTTTGAGAATACTCAACCGCGCGGTTGACAACTCACTCGTACGTTTGGTCTATGACCAAACATCCAACAATGACTCACCTGATCCGTACGGTTCACTACACGAGTGACCAGTGACTCGTACGAGTCACATCTCAACTATACGTATCATCACAATCAAAACATAAGTTCTCATCACCACTCACTCGCACGGTTCACCACACGATTGACTACCTCAACCGTACGAGTGAAGGCTCACTCGTGCGAGTGATGAAGAATAGTTGTAGCAACTATTTATATGGGTTTCAACCCAAAAACACAACATCAAACACCAATACATACACTAAATCAATACCTACAAACATGTAATCACTATATGATAAGTCTACATAATAATTTCAACCCATAACGACACTCAAATGCGTGCAAAACAAGGCATACACCCTAAAACCCCTTTTTCTGACCAAAATAAATTTTGATCCAATTTCTTAAAAGTTTACCATTGGAAAGGATTTTTCATTACGATTCCAACTATACTTGATTCATCAAAAACGGAGCTACGGTTTGAAAGTTATGACCAAAACAAGTTTCCACAAATCTGACCCTGTGCTCACACGTGTGACTGAGGCCTCACTCGTGCGAGTGAGTCCTCACACGTGTGGTTGACCCTCAAAAGTGTTGTCACTCGTACGAGTGACCTGTCAAAAGTGTGGGTGCTGATGAACACCTACAGCTCGCTGTTTTCACATTTTTTGACCCCAAAACATGATTTTTGCTTAATCGGATCATGAAACTACATCAAAAACATCATATAACAACTATAGAACATATATCTAACAACAATTAACACTAACAAACACAATTCAACAAGATTCAAGCTCATATTCACACTTTTTATTCAAGAACACAAAAACCCATTTAATCAAGAATTCAAGCAACAATTCAAGCAAGCTAAACTGGATATCAACTCTAGATGATGCACAAAATCAGGTTCTAGGCTTGATTAACTTCAATTCTTCACTAGATTCACTTAGGGTTTGTGAGTGATGCAAAGGTTAGGTATGGGAGTAATATTTCTAATTTGGGGAAAATGCAAGAAAAGTCTGGAAGCAGGCTTATAAATGGGTTAAAAACCCATACCCCATAACACACGGGTATTTATCAGTTATCTGATATCTTTCGTACCTCATTAGGAGGCCCTAACGGAGTCCAAATTAAACAAACGAACATGTTCTGTGTCCCTTATCACAAACTGGTCTCAACTAAACAACCAAATAATTATAAACATATAATTATTAATATCACTAATTACGCCATACCCAAATGTACAATGGTCATTTCAACTAGGCCCAAAACGCGGGTGTTACACCTAGTAGTCTAACTACTAAGCACATAGCAAGCATATTAATTAAGTTGACAAATTTATGAGTATTAAACATATTATCAAGTAGCAAGTAATACTCACACATAGCAAGAGATAGTTACTCTAAGATCAATTATATAGATATTTGCACAACTTATAATTTAAGCTTTTAACAAGCTTACTTGCAATATAACATATTGCATGATTAATGTGTAAGCACACATTAATGTTCAACATATGCAAAAGGAAAGAGCAATCTCTAGTTGGGAATTGGTGACCATCTTAAATGTATCTAGGTGTATTTTAGGATTACAAGTCTTTACTAGTTATACTTGAAAGCATTATTCTTCATTTAACCTTAATTAATCACCAAGTCATCTTTAATAGTAATTATTGTTCTAGTGACATTGGCTTAAGTGTGTTGGTACTTGATGATCATACTAAGGATGTCTAGATAAGATTTAAGATCACAAGTTGTTGTTTAACACTTATGTGTTATGTCTAATCTTGGTTGATTTGTCATTAAGGTGTCATTAGGTGTAATTAACCACAATTAGTGTTTTTATGACCAAAACTCAATTAAGTATGGAGAGGACATCTATTCTAAGCATGTTGAGAAAGGTTTCATGAATTATAGATGTCGGGAACTAGTCAAACTTAATTTGGTCAAAAGTGGTGACAGAGAAAACTGCGGCCGCACTGCGGTTGACCGTAGTGGTGACCGTGCAACTTGTTTTCATAAAACTGCATTGCAATTCAGTTTAGAGTTCTACGACTGGGTATGCGGTCGACCGTACCTTGACCGTGTATTTTGCTGATCTTTAATTCCATTCTTTAAATTATGTTTGACTTGGTCATTTGCAAGATAAAGTATGGATTAGTGACCTTGCGTGTTTTATGTTAAGATGTCGGTCATCACTTAAGCATATGTATGTGTCATCATCAAAACATATTCTTTGGTTAATCATCATACTTAACTTTGTCATTTAGTTCATTAACCAACATTCAACCAACATTCTCCCCCTTTTTGATGATGACAAACATACAAGTGATGAGGGACATTTTGCTATAAATACGCAAGTGTTAACAATTACTTGTATCCATATTTCTCCCCCCTTTTGTCGAAGCAAAAAGGTTAGCTCCCCCTAGAACTATGCTCACCCTTAGAGCAAAGCTCTCCCTTAAATTGTGCACGTTGGAAAATATTTATTAAAACATAACAAGCACACATTTTATTCATAGCAAACTAGAAATATAGTTATGCATATATGAAAATATGCATGGAAATTACTGCAAGTCATTTATCCTAAGATGCTTGAAAGCAACCCTTTATGGAATTACGCATGGGTGATGATGCATTTATTTCCTGAAGAGGATGTGAAGGTCAATACATTGAGATATTTGAACAAGAGCGTCAAATGGCGACCATAGGGATAAGGTTGCGTAAGATCTTATTTGAGATCTTGCATCCTTGAAGCCATTATAAAGGCAAGATTAACTGGTATGGACTTGGTTAGGCACCACATGAGTCCAAGTTCAGTCATGAACATTTGATTGTCACCTTCTTTTCTGAAGAAAATGTTGTGACTTATGATCATTTTACATGTCCCGTATTCCACTCGAATATCGCTGTCAAAGACACCTTTTTGACAGAGAGTACTTAGCTTGAGTTCAGGATTAATGAATAGTGAAGTTAGTGCTCTTCTTGGAATGAACTTGGGAAGGAGTTGTATATGATTCCCAGGATCATAAAACTCAGCTCCTTTTGTTGGCACTCTAAGGATATAGCCAAATCGCTTGAGCTCATCACATGCTCTTGGTCAAACAGAGTGAATTTTACCTTTTGGTCAGTGGTAAATTCAAACTTTGAATAATATTGTTTGACAAGTGAAGGAAATGTGTAGGTTTTGAGTGAGAGAAATGATCCCCATCTAAATTTGTCAAACTCCCTTTGAAGAGTAGGATAATCATATAACACTTCATGTTCTTCTTGGATATGTCTTGAATCATCTTGAGAGTTCTTCTTTTCATCACATGGAAGTTTGTTAAGAACTTTTGACATTTTTGAGATTTGAGTGATGTTTGGAGTTTGAGAAGACAAAGGGTTTTGAAGAACTAATTGCTTTGGGGTGCAAGATGTTCTTTGAGATTTCTCAATTTAAGGAATCTTGAGTGAAGGGTTTACATCCATTTTGAGTAATTGTTCTGTTCAAGAATTTTAAAGTTGGAGTTAAATTTGATTGTATTTGGGTATTGTTTGTAAGATAGTGAGAATGATTTGCTATTGGTGTGCATTTAATGAAACTTGAATGAATTGCAGTCAATCTCCGGTCAAGATCACGGTCAACCGTGACTACGACCGCATTTTGTCTGCAACATATTTTCATCTTGTTTAACATCTTATATTTTTGAGCAAGTCATTTTGAACAGATTAAGGCATTACAATATTCAAATGCATCATGTCTACATTCAATCATAGAGTCATAGCATAATAATCTTACACATTCCACAACATAATCAAGCTACTTCAAGGATTTCTTAGGTTGACGCACTTGAGTTGTCATCCTCCATATCGCTTGTCTTGCAGGTCAACTTCTTTATTACCCCCTTCATCATCTTCACAATTTTTGACTCCTTTTTGAGGTTCCTGATTTGTTCCTTGTAGATTTTGTCCATCTTTTCCATCATCCTTAATTCTTGAATTTGTTCATCAGCCTCTTCGTCTTCGCTGCCAGGCATCACAGTATTTTCTCTACTGGTTCCTGCTTCACTGGTCGTTCTTTTTCATTTGCGAGTGGTTACTTCTAAAATTTTTGGTCCTTTGAATATGGCTAGAGTGGGTTGACAAAGGTTATCACTTGTGACACCCAAATAGTCAAACACTTTATTGAGATGAAATCCGTAGGGTAATGCACAAGTAGTTTCTGTGATAATTCCATTCATTCTTGATGCCATGAGATAGGCCATGTTTACTTTGATGTCATTTTCTAAGCACCACATTAGAGCGAATTGAGTGGCATGGACATTTGAGTGATTACTGGATTTGTAATAGATGTTGTAGATGATGATTTTGTTGCAGATATCATACTCATGACGAAGGTGTTTTCCTTGTAAACCTGATTTTTTAATTTCAGCTCTAGAAGCATCATCCTTGCAAAGTGTATCGATCAGAGGAGTTTTGCCTGAAATGAAGTCAGGAAGATTTGATAGATCATGTTGCCTATTGTAGAATTTTTCACCATCGGTGGGAACATCCAGCATAATCCCGAGATCCTTGAGTGGATAACGATAATTAATGCCACGAAGATTGAAGAATACTTCGTCATTCACGAAGTTGAAGTTAGCGTAGAATTATCGAATGAGTGAAGGATAAATATTACCGCTCAGAGTAAGAAAGGATTTCCATTTGAGTTTTTCAAATTGCCTTACAAGTTCAGGCATTTGAGTGTGAGCAACTCTTCTTCCTTCAGCGATTTTTCTGCCTGTCAGAAATTTAATGTTGTAAGCAATTCTCTCTTCAGGATCCGATTGTGGATCGTACGAGTCTTTTCTTTTTGTGACAAAATTCTTTCCCTTTCCTCTCGCCATTTTCTACACAATGATACTTCAAATTAATTCAAAGTGTATAATTCAATTGTAGGCAACAAGTTTTGAAAACTTTGATTATCATCAATACTTAGATGTTTTGATGTTAATGTTCTTCACATTTTCACTCTTCATTAGTGTTAATGAGTTTGCAACTAGATTATGATACAAAGTTCATATGTGTTCTAGACTTTTGAGATCATCATCAACACATGTTTTGACATCTAACATTATTACACTCAATTTGCAACAATGTCATTTATATCATATGAACAATGATTCTAGAAAAATCTAACCTAAATATATAATGAACCCTAGAATTGTTCAAGGTTAAATCAATGCATAGATAGGCATTACTACAATCATTTCTAAGTTGTTCTTCAAGAACAATTTTGATTGTTTGCATCAATTTGAGTTTTGATTCATTCTAGTTGGGGTTTCATCATAACCCTAATTCATCATACAAACACAATTGAATGATAGGAAAGCAAGGATTAATCATACCGAAAGTAGGAACTGAAATGGAAGGAATGCGTGTTATTCTTCGTGCGGTCGATCTCCTCAGCCGTGTAGAAGGTGTGTGTTTTGAAGTGAGTTTGATTGAAATAAAAAGTGAGGGTTTATTTAATTTAAAACATAATCAGACCACGCACGGTCGCAGCACGGTCGACCGTGGTGTTAGCCGTGAAAGAATTTCCAGACGTATAAAATAGGAATCTGCGGTCGAATATGCGGTCCGCCGTGATTCAGCCGTGGATTCTTCTGATCACCAATTTCTTCACTTCTTCTACTTTTGAGCGTTTTTTGGCGATTCTTAGGTTCTATAGAATACTTGAGGACAAGTTTGCTTTTCCTAACATTGAATGATCACATCCTCCCGATGTTTAATCATCAATGACACGTAATATACTATATTTATAATTGAATATATATATATATATATATATATATATATATATATATATATATATATATATATATATATATATATATATATATATATATATATATATATATTCAATTATACACATAGTAAACACAAAATGCATCAATCTTGTATTTAGCATGCAATTCATAGTTTCACACACACACACAATCCTAATACACGTAAACTTCCTTCAATAATCTTTTAAAATCATTTTTCAAAAACAATTTTGCATTTGTAAGAAAAAGCATTCATTAATACAAAGTCTTTTTGAAAAGGTTATTCTCATTTAGCATTTTGATCATTGGTTTTGATTGATTTTAAGATTACCCAATCCTTGACTTATCCCTACCATTGAATTGCTAGCTTGATCCATTTTTCCCATGTTCTCAATTCTCCTAATAATAGACAATGGACTTTGATTATATGATTTGTGTTTGCTGGAGTCGTGACACATATTCATTTCAAGTTTATCTTTAGATGAATCATAAATAGTCATCCTTTCAAGTTTTCTTTTCAAAATGTTGTTTTCATCAATTAAAACTTTGTTAAGTTGTCCAACTTTGTGTAATTCTATTTCTAAAAGTTTTACTTTGTCACGACTACTATCATACACAAATTTAATAGTCTTGTAATCATCTAACAATTCTTCATAATTAGAAGGATAGAATACATGTACCTCATTGCAATCCATGCTTGAGACATCATCTTCTTTTAAGGGAGATTCAAAATCTTCTTTACTTTGACCATCTTAATTTAGATTATTCCAAGAACTCATGAGGCAAAAATCTTCATTTCCATCCAAACCCTTTTCTTGAAAATCTCCAAGCTTATCCAATTTCTTCCTTACCTCTTTACCCTTTAAACTCCTAGAGTTTTCTTCTTCTTGAGAGCATAATGAATCCCAACATTCCTTTGCACTTTCACATGAAATTATCTTTATTCTTTCTTCATTAGGAAGAACTTCATGAAGTAGTGAAATTGCGTCAAATTGTTTCAAGACATCATTGTTTTGAAATGTTGACTTCACTAATCTTGAACTTGCTTGTGGAACAAAGTCTCCTACTTTGATTATTCTCCACAAGTAGTAATCCTTGGATTTGAGATAAGTCTCAAATCTTAACTTCCACACATCAATATCTACCTTATCAAAGATTGGTGCTTCTTTCACCAATTCTTTCAAGTATCTCATAATTTGAGTTGATCCGATAATCGTTGACTTAAGTTTTTGCACAAAACAAATTTTGACACTTTCAAAAACGTTTATAGAGCAATGATTTTAGAAACCGCTCTGATACCAATTTTAAGTAACTATAGGGGGGTGAATAGTTACTTAATACGTTTTTAACAATTTTTTGATTGATCACTAAATTCGATTAACTATGATCAACCAATTCAACTCAAACTTGATGTGTGTAGTGTATATGTTCAAAATGATGAATAAAGTAATGTAAAGAACATAGGCTCAAGGATTTATAGTGGTTCGGGTGGATGTTAACTAACCACCTTAATCCACTCCCCGATTACACTAATCGGGATTTCTTGCTTCACTAAGCACTTTTCTCCAAACCCGGTGGAGATCCGATTTACAAGTCTTTAACTTCTTTGGTAGACAACAACCCTAATCTTTCTATCCCTTTGAAAGATCAACTCAAACCTAGATCAACTTGTCTTCACCTTGGATAAGTATTAATCTCCAAATAAGATTAATCAACTTCCTAAGTCCCGTTAAGGAAGTAGATCACTAACTTAGCCTATGCTTCTACTAATTGAAGTTACAAGACTTATACACTTTGCAATGATGATCCTAAGACAAGACTAGGACATACATTACACTAAGTAAACTCAAAAGATTAATGATTTTGATTAGTAAGTTTACAACAACCAAATTCTATATCTATAAGATCATAGAATCTTCTCTTGCTTGATTACATTTGAGTAGTAATTAGAGCCCTTGTGATCTCTGGAAATAAGCGTTTGAAATATGAAAGAGGGTCAGCTTCAAATGCTCTTCAATGCTTGTCTTTTATAGTAGGATTCAAAATATAGTCGTTGTCACACGGTTGCCAACACGGTCGACCGTGGTTAAACCGTGCGTGCTTCAATACAAAATGTGTATCCGTTGTATAGACATTTGACTCAACTTTGAACACCACATTTTGGCACCTTTACACCATCTAGCACCTGCAAAAGAAACCCAACATCCTATACAAGTACTATATGCATTAAGTGTGTGAGATTTGGTCTATTGAGTGAAAGTGACATAACACTCCAATAGTGGTAAACCCAACATTCTTGGAGGAGTGTCTTGATTGATATTTTGAGAAATCTCAGTTTGGTCAAGACTTAGTTAGTCACATTAATGCATTTGGTTCAATTCTAAAGACTAGTCAATATGTCATTAACTTTATAGTTTCAATTAATCACAAGTCATGTTCATTTTAAGATTAGGTAGAGATTAATTGAATGATGTCTTTCTAAGATAATCATTAAGTGTGTAGAAACATCAAAGTTAAGTCATACTTGAATAAGCAATCACAGCTTGTTACTTAGACAAGACCAAATAAACAATTGACCATAATTCCATTGTGAACCATTTTACACTTAATTTATTGGAGTAGGCTAGTTACTTTGAATCCTAGTATTCTAACTAGTAAGCACATATCAAGCATATTAATTAAGTTGACAAATTTATGAGTATTAAACATATTAGCAAGTAGCAAGTAATACTCACACATAGCAAGCGATAGTTACTCTAAGATCAATCATATAGATATTTGCACAACTTATAATTTAAGCTTTTAGCAAGTTTACTTGCAATATAACATATTGCATGATTAATGTGTAAGCACACATTAATGTCCAACACATGCACAAGGGAAGAGCAATCTTTAGTTGGGACTTGGTGTGACGATCGCTCCAAATCCATATGGACGAACACGTCATTCATCGATTTCATTGCGAGGTATTTGACCTCTATATGATACGTTTTGTAAATATTGCATTCTTTTGAAAAGGCACACCATAAATGAATATTTAAATCAAAGGTTTTCGACATCTGATGATTTCTACATATAGACAATCACCGTAATATAATAGTTTACAATAGTACTTCCGTTGACAATGCAGTAAAAATAAGATACATGGTGATGATTTGGTGAATGCAACGTTTCCTTGAAAAATATGCCATGTAAGACTCCATGCACATAGCTTGTCTGACATATAAGCAAACAGCGGAAGACTTCTAGGGAACCTGAGAATAAACATGCTAACAAGTGTCAACACAAAGGTTGGTGAGTTCATAGTTTTAATGTTTTGCATAATCTGTACATAAAGGTGGATCACAAGATTTCAGTTGTTTCATCCAGAAACGTTTATCAAAATATTCTACGAAATTGAGCACCCTGGTAACTAAACTTAACGTATATATAATTTATACCCTTTGTATAATCATCTTAATAATATACGCAAACCAACGTGTACGCTTCTCAAATAGCATACGTCCGTTAAAAGGCTAGTGCTCTAGCTCGAACGGGGATATCAAGCCCTATGGATCCATATACCACTATTCGCGCCCACCAGTTCTTATAACCGGCAGTTACTAGTTACCAAAGCTAAGAGATTTTAGGTTCAAACTCAGTGTAGAATTTAGTATTTACTTGTATCCATTGCGTTTAAAATAAAGTGCATGTATTCTCAGCCCAAAATATAGATTGCAAAAGTAATTAAAAAGGGAGCATATGAAACTCACCTTAGCAGCACATAAAGTCGTTCACCGAAATGTGACCGAAACTTGGAATACCAAATAATCGTAGATCTCAACCTAGAGAACATATGTTGGTCAATAATTGTATATCAAGTTAGGTCAGGTCATAGTGTATCACAATCCTAATGCTCGAGATCGACATACAAAAGTTATCAAAAGTCATTTCAAAAAGTCAATTTGACTCAATGCAATAGTTGAATGATCATGGCAATCGAAACATTTTAATATTTCACATAGTTTCCTAATTTTTGTAAAATTAAACTATAGTTTTTATAAGGCTTTAAAATATGATAAAACAATCAATTTTGACAATTGTTCAACAAAACAAGACATGCCTTATATAAGAATTCATTTACTCCGCTGGTAATATTTAAAAATTCAATTTATCAATCTTATAAACAAGTTGTTTAAATATTAATTGCAGATTCAAAAGCAATTTCAATTAACGTCAATCATAATTCAGTTGATCATATCTTTTAATTCGTTCATCGAAATTACGCGATCTCTAAATGAAAAGTTATTGATTTTTTGCCAGCTTTCCAAAAACATGCATATCATATACCTTATATTAGTAATATATGTATTAAATTCGTGATCTATCATAAACTATTTAACGACAAAATTAATCGTACTAGCATGCATAATCCTATATACTCGAGCACTAGTCAGGGATACACTATTAATATATAATAGATAAGATATAAATGCTTACGTATCAATATTGTGATTCAATATTGTAGGAAAGTACGTAGGCGCGACGGAAATGATAAATGTTAGGTTGACCTTTGACTCATGATCATAACCCCCAAGTAATACCCATAACCTCCATAGCTATAACCCATAATTTTCTTAGCTCTATCCCGCTCGAAAAGCTTGTTTTGAAAATAATTTGCTCACGACCTCGTCGTAGTATTTTATGTATAATAATACTAATAATAATACTAACACTACTAATAATAATAATAATAATAATAATAATAAGATTTATAATAATAATAATAATAATAATAATAATAATAATAATAATAATAATAATAATAATAATAATAATAATAATAATAATATTAATAATAATAATAATAATAATAATAATAATAATAATAAATAATAATAATAATAATAATAATAAATATAGAGAGCATAGATGGAGAGATATATGTGTGTGAGTGTCGACAAACTGTCCAATTTATAGAAGAATTCTGATTTCTGACCCCCATGCGATCGCATGGGTTTTATGACTATTTCTCATGCGATCGCATGGCCCTCTGATCCAGCTCACAATCATTTGTTGTTTTGTTTGTCGACATATTTAAATATAATATATATAATATATATAATTTAAATAATTAATTATATATTATATTAAACTCATGTGCATAGTTGACTTGTAATTTTCGTTCCGATGACTCGTACGTTGTCATTCGACTTATGTCCCGGTTCCGGTTTCTCGAACGCATTTTCGTACGCTTAGAAAACTCGCAATTTACGTTTGTGACTCGTACCTTTGTCAAAATATAATCTTAAATTATCAATAAACTATATCATTCAAAGTGTATCTTAAACTTTCGAGTGTTTTGGTCATTTACTTCTATAAATCATTGTCTCGCTATTTGTTAATATATATATAATCACAAATCGTTTTATGACCAAGTTAATATATATTTTCAACATTCATAAACACGTTTTAAATATACGTCACAAGTTATTCATACAATTAATATTCCAACTTATCATATATATTCAAATAAATATTTAAACCAATAAGTTTAATGTACGGTATCAAACAATTAATACATTGTTACATTTTCAAGTTACAGTATATATATATGTATCTATATACATATAATTGTTCGCGAATCGTCAAGAACAACTGAAAGGTATTTGAATATATGAAAGTAGTTCAAAAATTTTGAGATTCAGTTTTACAGACTTTGCTTATCGTGTCGAAAATGTTAATCATACAAAGATTAAGTTTAAATTTGGTCAGAAATTTCCGGGTCATCACAGTACCTACCCGTTAAAGAAATGTCGTCCCGAAATTTGAGTGAGGTCGTCATGACTAACAATAAAAATGTTTTCATGACGTATATGTGTTGATAAATAGAGTTTTATCACCGTTGAATAATATGGATAAAACAATCCGATTATTCGAAGCGTATGAGAGAAGTTATCGTAAAAGAGTGAAATGAAGAATAGAGATTCGTCTTAACTCTTGACATATTAACGATTGATTTTCGTAATTTAAGAAATAGAAAATCTTCATAATCTAAATAAGATTTGATTATTCGGAATTTAAGGAAATTAAGATTTCTTTTGATTAAATGCTTAATTTTCCTCGATTGCTATGTTTGATATTTCGCTATAAATTGACCTCTTCCGTTTCATTATTTTCATCACTCTTACATCTTCTTCCTCATTTCCTATTTTCAAAAGATTGTGAAAAATGCTTCATCCAGTTCTGATTCTTGATATACTCCTAACTTTCATATCTGTCATTCTTCTTTTTCATCTACCACCAGAGGAATCTGCTTACTTTTACTTTGCCCTTGGGGTTATAGTGCTTTTAATTCTCCCGTGTCTATATGTTGTGATAAACATTGATATACACGGTTTGTAATTTATGTGTTGTTATCGGGCTTTATATTCTCCCTTATATTTCAAAGTTCCTGCTTCTGTCTTCTATAATTATTGTCATCCCCAGTTAATGTTTTCTTTTATTTGCTGTGATTTATACCCCAATTTCTATTTCGGAGTTTTGTCCCTTCGTTTCTTCTTCTTGTGACTAAGCATTGCTTGTAATGGTCCAGAATTCACAGATATGAATTTCAGAATGAACATTGTTAATGTTCTAAGAATAAAATGGTAATGGCACGATCTTGATTTGTTAAATTACCAGAATACCCTGGAAAAGACAAAATCATCAAGAAATATTTTCTTGATATTTTAGAGATTAACTAGAAGAGTCGTATGACATAGCACATGATGACGTTATGAACTGTGAATCATCACGTTCCATTTAGAAACTCAACATGACTTACTGTAATATAATCACGTTGATCAAGTGTCATTATATTATACTAACTCATACTTCAGCTCCCAACACCACTTCAAAAATATTCATATTTTAAACTCGAAGGTTTCAGAATTTAGAAACTAAAATAGTTTCTTTTATGATGTAACACAGATATCATAAGGAGAAAATTGATTTCCAATAAGAATGATTATGGAATTATCTCCAGAAATATGGAGGATATTTATAATGAAAGATACGATGATATCTTAGAATTTCTAATATCAGAGGATGATGAAGAATATTGTCCGCAAGGGTTTAGATTCGGAAGCAAGGTATTCGTTAATGGCTTCAGCAGATACTGAATCATTTGGATTATTTGAAGGCAGGTTTCGTCCTTGTGATTTATCCACAGCCTCCTTCATACTTTGCTCAATCCGTTTTCCAGTTCCAAACTTTCTCTTTTTCTGAGCTTTGCCAGCACACTATCCTTTATCATCAAACTTTTTACTGTTAAGGTCGTTTACAGTTTTTGCTGCTTCATCAGCATTTTTTAAGATTTCGAGAACTAGTTCGCGGTTTAATGTGTTTTTCAGAAACTTCACATTCAAAGTCTGTAAGTCTTGGAGGTAGACTTTATATGTATATATAACTGTTGGCATAAAATTGCTACGAGATTCAAAATACTGATTGCTAATTCCTGATGAGTCGTATGGCAATTCTCATTACAAGATGCGGATGAGTAAATGATAGGGTTCTGATAAATATAACAATTTTTCAGAAAATCCTAGATCATTATGGTTGCTGATAAGTTTACTGCTAATGTGGTGGAATATGAAAGGTTCTCCAGTAACAATGATGAAGGGGTAATCGTTATAATAAGGCTTATCGAATGAATAATTGAAGTTGATTTACTGGAGCTGTGACAAAACTGTCTACTTTGAAAAGGGATTGAAAAGTTATTTTGCTAATAAATTCCAAAGGGTCTGACACGGATACGTTTTAAACTATGACTTTGGTTTCGAGGGTTTTTCAGGTGCATGACCGTGGGTAACATGTGGTTGGATCATCATCTCAATTGTTCATTATTTGAAGTGTCTTCAGGAATTTTGAAGGGTTTGAAGACCGATCGTAATCGTTAATATTCATATGATGTTCTAGGATTTTGAATGATACAAATACTTTTCCGGGTTCTATGAATAGAAATGATGTTCTAGCACAGTTTTGAAGTCAAAGTATAACTTCGAAAGATGTAGGAATCTAAGAATGATGTCTTTTGTTAAATCTTGACTTGGATTTTGATTTGTCAAAATCAAAATATGTAATCAAATTTAGATGAGGATGGTTGTTTTGATTTTTATAAAAGAATATATATTGTTGTGAAATGAGTAAGTATTACCTACCCGTTAAAATAATAACATATTAATTGTGAATTTATATATCTCTCGGGTATTACCTACCCGTTAAAATATTCTCACCATTATCAGTTTGTACAAAAGAATTTTCTTAATTACAATCTTTATGAAAATATACCTATATATAGTTTCCTTAGATGTAATCATGGATTTAATGAGTTAACATAATATTAATCTCATCTGGTTTTCAACTAAGACTAGAATATATAATCTCTAAAACTTTTAGAAACTACATATTCTCTGCAGATTATTTCTTTGATGAAGTTATGAATCAATACTTCATCGTTTATTGTTGTTGGTATTCCTTGGTATCTATGGGGCGTATGACGTTGATGTTCGAGGTACAGATTGTGATGTTGAGGTGTGGGATGTGGATGTTGTTGTTGGTGGTGGTAATGATACTGTTGGTGTTGATGATGGTGGTACTGTTGATGCCGGTGATGCTGCTGGTCCTTGTAACCCTTGCACCATATTCTCTAAAGTCACTACCCGAGCGCGAAGCTCGTTGACTTCTTCTATTACAACGGGATAATTGTCGGTTCAGACGAGTGGACGAATAAGATTTAGAATGTGAGATAGTATATAATCATGACTAGATACTCTGAAAATGAGAGAGAAAATGGTATTACGAACAGGTTCGCCGGTAAGTGCTTCAGGTTCTTCGCCAAGAGGGCAATGTGGTGGATGGAAGGGTTCGCCTTCTTCTTGTCTCTAATGACTAAGTAAGCTACGAACCCATCCCCAATTCATCCAGAATAGGTGATGGCTTATTGGTTGATCCATTCTGGTTACACTGTCTTCGGAATTCAGGTGAATATCCATATCGGAAGAGCTGTCGGAGTTTAAGAAATCTGAACTAGATGCGGGATCCATCTTGTATAATCAGGGAATTGATTTTTGATCTAAGATAGATTATAGAATTTAGATTGGTACTCTTCAATACATAATTTACATATGTATATATAATACCAAAATCCCGTAAATTACGGAGAAATTTTCGAAAGATTTCAGGAAAAGTTTACAGCAACCGATACGCTAAGATATGAATTAGTAGATACGCTAAGATATGAATTTTGTCTATACACTATTCATGCAATAATTGCATTTAAACGTGTCTAGACTTAAGAATGATAAGCATGTAATTTATGACAAGAAATGATAAGCAAAACTCGGTAAAAACAGATACGGTCATAGTCCAGACTCACTAATGCATCCTAACAATTACCAGTTAAACACACTAATGCAAATTCTGGTTCCCTATGACCTCAAGCTTTGATACCAAATATGACGATCGCTCCAAATCCATATGGACGAACACGTCATTCATCGATTTCATTGCGAGGTATTTGACCTCTATATGATACGTTTTGTAAATATTGCATTCTTTTGAAAAGGCACACCATAAATGAATATTTAAATCAAAGGTTTTCGACATCTGATGATTTCTACATATAGACAATCACCGTAATATAATAGTTTACAATAGTACTTCCGTTGACAATGCAGTCAAAATAAGATACATGGTGATGATTTGGTGAATGCAACATTTCCTTGAAAAATATGCCATGTAAGACTCCATGCACATAGCTTGTCTAACATATAAGCAAACAGCGGAAGACTTCTAGGGAACCTGAGAATAAACATGCTAACAAGTGTCAACACAAAGGTTGGTGAGTTCATAGTTTTAATGTTTTGCATAATCTGTACATAAAGGTGGATCACAAGATTTCAGTTGTTTCATCCAGAAACGTTTATCAAAATATTCTACGAAATTGAGCACCCTGATAACTAAACTTAACGTATATATAATTTATATCCTTTGTATAATCATCTTAATAATATACGCAAACCAACGTGTACGCTTCTCAAATAGCATACGTCCGTTAAAAGGCTAGTGCTCTAGCTCGAACGGGGATATCAAGCCCTATGGATCCATATACCACTATTCGCGCCCACCAGTTCTTATAACCGGCAGTTACTAGTTACTAAAGCTAAGAGATTTTCGGTTCAAACTCAGTGTAGAATTTAGTATGTACTTGTATCCATTGCGTTTAAAATAAAGTGCATGTATTCTCAGCCCAAAATATAGATTGCAAAAGTAATTAAAAAGGGAGCATATGAAACTCACCTTAGCAGCACATAAAGTCGTTCACCGAAATGTGACCGAAACTTGGAATACCAAATAACCGTAGATCTCAACCTAGAGAAAATATGTTGTTCAATAATTGTCTATCAAGCTAGGTCAGGTCATAGTGTATCACAATCCTAATGCTCGAGATCGACATACAAAAGTTATCAAAAGTCATTTCAAAAAGTCAATCTGACTCAATACAATAGTTGAATGATCATGGCAATCGAAACATTTTAACATTTCACATAGTTTCCTAATTTTTGTAAAATTAAACTATAGTTTTTATAAGGCTTTAAAATATGATAAAACAATCAATTTTGACAATTGTTCAACAAAACGAGACATGCCTTATATAAGAATTCATTTACTCCGCTGGTAATATTTAAAAATTCAATTTATCAATCTTATAAACAAGTTGTTTAAATATTAATTGCAGATTCAAAAGCAATTTCAATTAACGTCAATCATAATTCAGTTGATCATATCTTTTAATTCGTTCATCGAAATTACGCGATCTCTAAATGAAAAGTTATTGATTTTTCGCCAGCTTTCCAAAAACATGCATATCATATACTTATATTAGTAATATATGTATTAAATTCGTGATCTATCATAAACTATTTAACGAAAAAATTAATCGTACTAGCATGCATAATCCTATATACTCGAGCACTAGTCAGGGATACACTATTAATATATAATAGATAATATATAAATGCTTACGTATCAATATTGTGATTCAATATTGTAGGAAAGTACGTAGACGCGACGAAAATGATAAATGTTAGGTTGACCTTTGACTCATGATCATAACCACCAAGTAATACCCATAACCTCCATAGCTATAACCCATAATTTTCTTAGCTCTATCCCGCTCGAAAAGCTTGTTTTGAAAATAACTTGCTCATGACCTCGTCGTAGTATTTTATGTATAATAATACTAATAATAATACTAACACTACTAATAATAATAATATTTATAATAATTATAATAATAATAATAATAATAATAAAAATAATAATAATAATAATAATAATAATAATAATAATAATAATAATAATAATAATAATAATAATAATAATAATAAATATAGAGAGCATAGATGGAGAGATATATGTGTGTGAGTGTCGACAAACTGTCCAATTTAGAGAAGAATTCTGATTTCTGACCCACATGCGATCGCATGGGTTTTATGACTATTTCTCATGCGATTGCATGGCCCTCTGATCCAGCTCACAATCATTTGTTGTTTTGTTTGTCGACATATTTAAATATAATATATATAATATATATAATTTAAATAATTAATTATATATTATATTAAATTCATGTGCATAGTTGACTTGTAATTTTCGTTCCGATGACTCGTACGTTGTCATTCGACTTATGTCCCGGTTCCGGTTTCTCGAACGCATTTTCGTACGCTTAGAAAACTTGCAATTTACGTTGTGTGACTCGTACCTTTGTCAAAATATAATCTTAAATTATCAATAAACTATATCATTCAAAGTGTATCTTAAACTTTCGAGTGTTTTGGTCATTTACTTTTATAAATCATTGTCTCGCTATTTGTTAATATATATATATAATAACAAATCGTTTTATGACCAAGTTAATATATATTTTTAACATTCATAAACATGTTTTAAATATAAGTCACAAGTTATTCATACAATTAATATTCCAACTTATCATATATATTCAAATAAATATTTAAACCAATAAGTTTAATGTACGGTATCAAACAATTAATACATTGTTACGTTTTCAAGTTATAGTATATATATATATGTATCTATATACACATAATTGTTCGCGAATCGTCAAGAACAACTGAAAGATATTTGAATATATGAAAGTAGTTCAAAAATTTTGAGATTCAGTTTTACAGACTTTGCTTATCGTGTCGAAAATGTTAATCATACAAAGATTAAGTTTAAATTTGGTCAGAAATTTCCGGGTCATCACACTTGGTGACCATCCTAAATGTATCTAAGTGTATTTTTGGATTACAAGTGTTTACTAGTTACACTTGAAAGCATTGTCCTTCATTTAGCCTTAATTAATCACTAAGTCATCTTTAATAGTAATTATTGTTCTAGTGACATTGGCTTAAGTGTGTTGGTACTTGATGATCATACTAAGGATGTCTAGATAAGATTTAAGATCACAAGTTGTTGCTTAAAACTTATGTGTTATGCCTAATCTTGGTTGATTTGTCATTAAGGTGTCATTAGGTGTAATTAACCACGATTAGTATTTTTATGACCAAAACTCAATTGAGTATGGAGAGGGCATATATTCTAAGCATGTTGAGAAAGGTTTCATGAATTATAGATGTCGAGAACTAGTCAAACTTAATTTGGTCAAAAGTGGTGACAGAGAAAACTGCGGTCGCACTGCGATTGACCGTGGTGGTGACCGTGCAACTTGTTTTCATAAAACTGCGTTGCAATTCGGTTTGGGGTTCTACGGATGGGTATGTAGTCGACCGTACCTTAACCTTGTATTTTGCTGATCTTTAATTCCATTCTTTAAGTTATGCTTGACTTGGTCATTTGCAAGATAAAGTATAGATTAGTGACCTTGCGTGTTTTATGTTAAGATGTCGGTCATCACTTATGCATATGTATGTGTCATCATCAAAACATATTATTTGGTTAATCATCATACTTAACTTTGTCGTTTAGTTCATTAACCAACATTCAACCAATAATTTGTATTATCATTATTATTTTGTATAATATTATATTGTTGTTTTTGTTATTAATCTATTTTAATTAAATTTATATTATTTTTTAATAAATAGTAACAAAATAAATGTCATTTGTTGTAATTCGGTTCTCGTGAAGAATTAATGGATTGAGTAAAAACATTGGCTAAATCACTTGGTATTGTCATCATAACGAGAAGGTCGAATGCAATATCTTCAGGTTTTGTGTATAAAGTTTTGCTAAAGTGTTATCGTCGTAGAGAATATGAAGGGTCCGGTTCAAGTAAAGTTACCGGCACAAAAAAAAAGTTAATTGTCCGTTCAAGTTAGAAGCAAACCATTCGATAGAATATAATTTATGGACCTTGAAGGTGTTATACGATGAGCATAATCATCATCTGGACAATGTATATGGAAGGTCATCCATAGGGCTGTAAATGAGTTGAGCGACTCACAAGCATTTCAAGCTCGACTTGTTAAAAACTCGACTCGAGTCGATCCTAGACGAGCTTGATCCAGAGCTTGAACTTATTGTGAAGCTCGTTTAATAAACGAGCTCGAGCTCGAGCTTTATATCTCGAGTTCAAACAAGCTCGCAAGCCTAAACGAGCTTTTCATTTATATACACTAAAATATTATTTTTTGTAATAATATAATATATAAGTAATAGTTACTGCTATATAAATAATAGTTAAAATAATAATAGTAAATATGAATATTAGTGAATAAAAACTACATAAAATATATATAATACTGTTAAATCAAATAATATAAAAATTATTTTTATGTAATCAACGAGTCGAGCTCGAGTCGAGCTAGAGCTTGTAAAATATCAAACGAGTAGAGCTCGACTCGAGCTCGAGCTTGTAAAATATCAAACGAGCCGAGCTCGAATTTAAAATATGTAAGTAACTAGATGAGGGGTAAATAGTTACTTAATACAATTTTTAAAACATTTTCCATGATCAACAAGATTTGAACAATCTTTGATCACTTTAATTAACTCAAACCAATGTGTGATGTGTTTATGTTTGTAGTGATGCTGAATGTAAAGTAAAGAACATAAACACAGGGATTTATAGTGGTTCGGTGGATTTTAACTAATTCACCTTAATCCACTCCCCGATTCACTAATCGGGAGTTTTGCTTCGCTAAGTACCTTTTTCCAAATCCGACAGAGATCCGATTTACCAGCCTTGTACTTCTCCTTAGACAATAAACGTAATCTTTCTATCCCTTTGAAAGATTACCTCTAACGTAGATCAACTTGTCTTCACCTTGGGCAAGTATATTAATCCCCAATGAGATTAATTAACTCCCTAGTTCCCTTTAAGGAAGATGATAGCTAAGCTAGCATATGCTTCTAATTACAAAGTACAAAGACTTACCCTTTTCTAGTGATGACAATCCTAAAACAATTCTAAGGATTATTACAACACTATGTAAACTCGCAAAGCTAGTAATTTGAAAGTAAGTTTACACCCCTTCTATAATCTACAAGATTATAGAACTTCTCTTGCTAATCACAAACATATGTATAAGTGTTATGTTCTTGTGATTTTCTGATGATTTTGAGTTGTAGCATGAAAGAGGTCAAAGTCTTCAAAGTTCTCCAAGTCTTGCTATTTATATGGAGAGATAAAAAATAGTCGTTGTTGCGGCTTGGACCACGGTCGACCATGGGTCGACCGCACGCGGTCCAATCCAAAACTCCTATCTGTTATATAGTCGTTTGAATCAGTTTTGAACATCAATCTTTGGATCCTTTACTTCATTTAACACCTACAAAGGATACCCAACATCCTATACAAGTATTATATGCATTAAATGGTCATTTGTCTTGGATGTGTTGCCTTGATAGTGACTTGTCATGCTCAAAATGGAAAGTCTAACATTCTTGGATATAAGTCATGATAATCATTTGAGGCAATCTCAGTTTATTCATAATCTTTTATTTGTAATTAATACATTTGCTAAACCCCCTATTGGTTGGTCAACATGTCATTGATGACAACAACTCACTTTAATCACAAAGCATGCTAGTATTCAAATTTAAACTTGTTTGTAATTAATTAGGTGTGCTAATGATGTCTTTGACAATTTAAGCAAGTAATATCAATTAACCATGTTGTAAGACATCAAGTTAAATCAAGTCTAAACCATTCATAAACTTGATTTTAGATTTAAGCAAACTTATGTGTGTTAATGATTCATTACCCTTTTTAAGATTACTAGATTATGACAATTTAAGCATCATCTAAGTAGCATAAGCATATATTGAAGTAGTCCTAATACTAGTTGATGGAATTCCAACTTGTAACACATAGCAAGACAAGGTTTACACATATACATATTAAGTAACTACTTAGCATTTAGCACTTAGCACATAGTCAAATAATACACATGTATTAATAGAAAGTAGTCTTGTAATATTCACGTAATGACTAGTAAGAGATCAATAATTAATCTAGAATTAAACATATAGTGATAACATAGCATTGAACTAATGCTATGTAAGTTTAACTTGCAAAGTGGCACTTGCAAGATTAATGTATAAGTATACATTAATGTCCAACACATGTACAAGGAAGGAGAAACTCTTAGTTGGGATTTGGTGACCATCCTATTTATGTCTAGATACATTTTAGATGTACATGTTTCCCTACAACACTTATATGTTATCCTTAATCAAGGCTTAATCGTCATTAAGGTTTCATTAGGTGCGATTAACCAAGATTAGTGTTCTAGTGACTAAAAATCCTTTGGGTATGAAGGAGGCAACTATTCTAAGCATGTTTAAATAGATTTCATAAATTATAGATACCCCGAAGTGGTCGAACTAAAAACGATGAGAATTAGGACAGAACCTTTCACGGTCGACCCACGGTTGACTGTGAAGTCGACCGTGCACACCTGATTTCATAAATGAGGGTGCAAGGGTCCACAGTCCAACTTGCGGTCGACCGTGGACCTAACCGTGTAGCTTTCGTTTTCTGTTTAAGCTTTATTTGGTTTTGGTCTTTTGCTAGAGTAAGTGTGAATTAGTGAACTTGTATATTTATGTCAAGATGTCTACCATCACATCTAGTTATGTGCATATGTCATCATCAAAACACTTATTGTTATGGGTTAAGATTAGTATAGTCATTAAGCATAGCCCCACATTAACCCACATTCCCCCAATAAAATATCAGGCTCGAATCGAGCTGAGCTCTATAAAATTTAAACGAGTCGAGCTCGAGCCTATCCAAACTTAAGCTCGGCTCGGCTCGGCTCGTTTACAGCCCTAGTAATCCATATGCAAGGAGACTTACATATGAAGAATTTAGTTTCATTGAAGATTTAACTATGAATAATATGGTGCCACGTGATAGTTTATCGTTACTTAAGAAGAAGTTTTCAAATAATGTGTCTACGTTAACTACTATTTACAATGCACGTTGTATGATTAGCCAGACACATACATAATGCAAATTTTCCATGAAGGTTCTTATGTCTCTTCTACATTCTGATGAATATATTTACCATTATACCACAACTAGTTCAAGTGAGTTAGACAATTTATTATTCATTCTTCCGATTTCATTACCTATTTGGCATGCATTTTCACACATGTTTCTTATAGATGCTACATATAAAACAAATTGATATAAGATGCCTTTTATTGAGATTATTGGTGTAACTTCAACCAGCAAAACATTTTGCATAGCTTTTGCCTTCGTTCATGATGAAACGACGAATAACTATAAATGGGTCTTGAACTATCTAAAGTCAACTTTAGACAAGTGCATGCTCCCACATGTTATAGCTACAGATAGAGAAGTGACATTAGTAAATGCATGTAGATAAGTGTTTCCAGATGCTGCGCGGTTAATTTGGTGACCTATACTACAACTACAACAAATTACAAATACTAAAAACAATAAAAGAGTGCATAAATAATAAGAGGTTTCATTGATAATTTAACAAAGTACGTCAAAATTTGATCATTGAACCCATTACAAACCCATACTTGCACTAAAGATGATCAAAGGCATGGTAGATCAAAAGCATACTTGAACTAATTAAACACAACATAAATAACAAACAATAACCAACTAATAATCAACTTCAACTTCAACTTTTAGTTACGATTCTCTGCATATTTAGCTTTCGCTTCACTTTCATTCTTTGAATTTAATAACCCTGAAATTAATTTTCAGAATATCATCCATTAAACTCGCAAGTAAAACCCTGAAATAGAATGGATTCAAGGTCAAGTAGTGATTGAATATAACACTAAAATGGAAGATTCAGTGCTAATGAACAATCAAATTAATAAGTTAATAAAACAAATTCAACTAAAAATATGACTAAAGCAATCAGTGTTCTTTTATATGGTATTAACAAAGTGTGAAATGTAGATACATAAATCAGTAATATATAATTTGTTCAAGTGCAATCCTTAAATGAACAAAATTACAAAAACTCGGAATTAAATGTCATACCTTAATTGGACAAGCATTAAATCGACGCCCTGGGGTTCAAGCTGTCCATGACGTACGTAAGAGTGCACATCGACCACACCAACACAAAACCATTTTTATTGGAATTTGATTGAGATAATTATGCTTGTAATTGAAAATTAGGGTTCACGGATTGGGAATGGAAGTCTCAAATGAAATAAGGGAACGTTTGATAGAGACTTAAGACTCACGTGCCACATACGTGACTAGTATCCAAGTGTAGTGGACTAAATTACCCTCATGTGCTTATCACATGAGGAAACTTAACGTGATAAAACTAACAGTGTTTATGGACAGGGCCATCGGTGTTAAATTTAAATAGATAAGGGTCAAATACGTCAAAAAACTAGTTAAAGGTTATCCGTGTTTTTTGATACAAAGATAACGGGCATCCGCGCAATTGTGTTTATTTTTTAGTCTCTTTATTTTTCCCATTACGTTATTATATTTAAGTTTATTAATTTTAAAAAAAAAATCTCTCTTATTTTTCTTTTTTTTATATAAACATATTCATTTATAGTGTTGAAAATTGTATTATAACTAAAACAAAATTAAGTTTGATGTTCCCTATGAATTGAATACCCTTTTAAAAAAAATTAAGTTTGGTTGACCAGTAGTAAAACTGTTGCTCAATATCGTAACATATAGTTTTGTGAAGAATATTCAAATGAATCATAAATTAAGTTGACATCTAAGGGATAAATGTGATGAGTCCTTAGATTAATTATACATCAATCTCCTATATTTGCAGGTCAGGTGCATATTAGTTCATACGTTCATCAGGTCAGACGTGAAAGCTCATCATACGTTCATCTTCATCGTAACAACAAATTGAATTGAATCTAATTGATGATCCAGATAAGTTCCCGAGACACTAATTAGCAAGGTTTGTAAAGCATCATGAATCAAAACAACATAAAATCATCGAATCAATGATGAATATTAGCGGTATTAAGGATGAACACCTTCATATAACACTCGACATTCATCATTTGATCCTGAAACACACAGATTCATTCGAATTTGATTAATCTCAAAATAGTTAACTTTTTCTTCAAACCCTTGACCTAGAAATTCATGCTCGATACTTCAAATTAGGATATGCGAATTTGCAAATATATTCAAGGACATATTTGAAACACTTATGCACTTTTACTTTTCTCTAATTGTTTCTGAATTGATCCAGAGGCCAAAACACCATGAAAAGTCATGAATGAAGAACACAAATAAAAAATCGTTGAATCTGTTGTTGTTAATCCAAATTGATCATGCACGTAGTTTATAATTTTGATGTTAATCATGTTTCTGAACTCAGATTGTGTAGAGAATCATCATCCGACGAATTTGTATTTTGAGCTTTCATGATGATGATGAAGATGTGCAGTAATAGAAATCGAACAGCTGATCAAATCACATGTGATTCTGCATGTCAGTCACATGTGTTTCTGCATGTCAAATTCAATCAAATGTGATGGATATCTGATCCAAAGGTTGAGATTTGTCCCTTGAATCTCAACTTAAATTAAGGATGTAAATGAATACAACTCATAGATTTGTTTATATATATGTGCACTTCACTTGTAACTATATATTAGCTTAATAACTTTCTCCTATTGTGACAAGTGTATTCAATTTAGACAATGAAATAGTATTTTGATGTACATAGCAAACTCGTGTACGATGTATCATGTTTCTGAGCGTCACATAACCTTTCTATTCGATATTGAATTAACTTAAACATCGATATTTCATATATAAAGAATGTGCTAAACGTTCCTGTCGCAAAGGGCGGGTTGATACACCCCTTGTTATATATAGTTATGCAATTGATGAAAGATTGTAACTTCTTTAAAATTAAATTTTGCAATGGTAAAGTTCAAGATTATAAATTACATTGTCATTTAGAATCGTAAAGCTTTTAACAAGTAAAAGTTCCAACATTTTTAGCTTTAACACCTACGAAAAGCATGAAATGTCTAGCTACACACACAAAATATTGCTCCGTATAAACATATTTAATTTCATGTTGTTTGTGTAACATCTCGCCTTTTTCCGTTTACTTTTCCGTTTAACTATTTAAATTACGTTATATGTTTATAATATCTCCTGTTGTTACGCGTTTTAAAAATATCTCGTTTAGGTAATTCACGCACCCGCAACCGAACTCGAGGGACTAGTTTCGCCAAAATGCCTAAGAGGTGACTAGCATTTGACTAGTCAACCCACTTCCTCTTTCTTTTCCATTTCATTTTCCTTTTTCTTTCAATACTTTCCAATTTTCTCTCATTTCTCCATTTCAAGAATCATCATCTAAATCCAAGCTAGCTGGTGTCTTGCAAAATAAATTACATATTTGGAATCCTTGCAACTTCCTCTTCGATTCCATACCGATTTCATTACATTTGGATAACTTTCTAAAATCACTAGATTTTGTGTTCTTGATGTTTTTAACTTATAAAGTTGTTAATTAGTGTCTATGGCTCAAGTCTAACATGAATATATGATTTATATGTTCGATTTTGTTATTTGAAGTAACTAGCATGAACATAAACTTTGGTGTGTTTGATTTGGTGATTTGGTTGTTTGAATGATGTTAAATGTTATAAATGCATGTATTAAATGTGTTCCTAACATCACTAGCTTCAATTTGATGTGTAGGTTGTTTTAGAAAACTTCATAAACATGATTAGTGATTTTGATGTTGTTGGTTAGGGTTTGATAGAATTGAATGTGAACATTTAATGCATTGAAAGCCATGAATTATTTTTAGTAAGTAGTTAGTTGTATTGTATGCTTGATTATCTACAAAAAGGCGTGTTTTATTTATGCATTAAATGCCCGAATCATAAATGTGCACTTGTAAAATTTGAAGCATTAAATGTGTGCATTGATTGATCATTTGATTTGAAAAGTCGATTATTGCAAATAATGTTTTCGGTTGGTGAAATGTGTTTAGTTGGGTTCCTTGTCAAATTAGTTTTCTAACGATATAAGGTGCGAGTTCTAAGTGTTAGCGGTTTGTAAAATATGCTTGAAAGAAACCATCCGGGCATAGCCTGGGTGGCCAGGGTGCCCCGCAAATGCTCAGTTGACCTAGTCAATTGGCAATTCACTCCTAAATGGCGAAGGTTCAAATCTCAGTTCGGCCACCAGTTGTATTAGGCGCTGAGACAGGGGTTGGTTCCGACCACACTTGCCCGGGGCTGTGCTGACCCGCGTACAGTTGGCATCCAAAGGGTGCATGGGGTTAAAGGTTCCCCACCATGATAACCTTTTTTCACTCCTAAAATATGCTTGAAAGAGTTTTGATTTGGGACTTGAACAATTGAGACTGACCAGGTACCAGCACACGACCAATGCCGCGGCGCGGCAATCCTGGGTCGCGGCGCGACCTAAGCCGTGTCCAGGTTCTGACCTCCTTGGTCAAAATAAGAAAAATGTTTGGCACGCTATGGACCTCTGATTCACATGATACTTGTTCTAACATGCTTATATATGAATAAAAACCTCAGAAAAATAGTTTGGGACCCGACCCGAATGTGTTGACTTTTTCGTTGACTTTGACCGACCAAAGTTTGACTTTTTGTCAAACTTAACCAAATGATTATGCAACCTTCCTAACTTGTTTCTATACTTGTATCTTGCATGAAACTTGACAAATTGATTCACATGCTACATAATCGAGTTGTAACGAGCCATAGGACTAATTGAACATCTTTGACCTATCGTGTTTACCGTTATTGATACGACCTATTTGTTTAGGTCAAGACTAGCATTATCCTTTGTACACGTTACTTTGTGAAGTACTTTTCATACGTGCACTCAAGGTGAGATCATAGTCCCATCTTTCAAACAACTTTTATGCTTTAAACTATGGGATGAGAAACATATACGTATCATACTTTTACACATTGAACACAAGTACGAAAACGAACATTCCACGTACGGGTTTGAACGAAAATCCTCAATTCAATTATCATTAGTTACACTTGCAGGGTGTAAACGTGAACTTATATTATGTGATCACATGGGCTTGACGAGCCTCATTCGGACGGTTCGCTACCGTTAGCGGATGAAATATATTTTCGGGTCTAGTGTATGTTCTAACACTACGCAAAGGGTGCAAAACAGTTAAGTTTGATAATTGGGTGCCCGCGAAACAAATAACAACTTTGGAATGCAAATGATTTTGATAATCATATTATATTAAATCTTGTGGTTCAAATGCAACGTTTACTAAAACACCTATGATTTCACCAACGTTTTCGTTGACAGTTTTCTATATGTTTTCTCAGGTCCTTGAACGCTACTTGATACATGCTTTCGCACTCTTTTTGATACTTGCTTGGATGTCGAGTATACATGCATAGTTGGAGCGTCTTTTGACTACTTTAAATTGTGTCGCATAGGTTTCATTTGTACGTTAAACATTGTAATGTAACTAGTCTTTTGAACTACATTTGAAAACTTGAAACATCCTTTTACTTATGAAATGAATGCGACATATTTTGGTCAAACGTCATGTTAAAGACTTATGACCACGCAACGAGACCTAAGTAGTCGGCGCCGTCAAACATGATTTGGTCGGGTCGCTACAGATGGTATCAGAGCGTTGGTTGTAGGGATTTAGAGTTCATTGGTGTCGACCCCGAGTCATAGGGTACATTGGTGAGTCTAGACTACAACCGGCATATAGACTTGAAGTAGGAATTACTTGACTACTTGTGCATTATACTCGAACTCGTCTATCATATCTAATTCTTATTCAATCTTAATCTCACGTTACTTGATTTAATTGACGCGCCACCTTGACTATATGAATTAGTGTCGAATGCACATATGAATTAGGGTAATATAATTTTCGGGATTATATTATGGTGACTCATATGAACATTCTGACATTATGACATAAAGAATTTAAGGCGAGTCAAGGAAAATTTCTCTCTATCCTTATTCCATATCATGGTTAGTATTATTAAGAATACTAATCAACGGTATTCTTGTTTTTTGAAGGAACAATGCCTCCTCGTCGTGTGCCACGCCATGAGACACCCGAACAAGCTCTACAACGAATGGTAGCCACCGCCGTAGAGGCGGCCATGGCCGATCACTCCACCAACAACAATAACAATAACAACAACAACAATCAAGAGGCCGGTAACTCAAGCGAAGGGTGCTCCTACAAAGCCTTCATGGGGTGCAAACCTCACACCTTTGATGGAACCGGGGGACCGGTTGTACTCACTCGATGGTTCGAACAAACGGAAGCCGTTTTTAGCATAAGCGGTTGTCGGGACCAAGATAAAGTCAAATATTCCACCCACACCTTTGCCGGTATCGCCCTCACGTGGTGGAACACGTATGTACAATCGGTAGGTACCGATGAAGCTCACGCCCTCTCTTGGGCCGATTTAAGGGAAAGGATGATCGTCGAATTTTTCCCTCGTGAAGAAACCCGAAAGCTCGAACAAGAGCTAAGAACTTTAAAGGCGGTCGGAAACGATCTCAAGGCCTACAATCAATGATACGCCGAGCTATCCTTGATGTGTCCCAACCTCGTGAACCCCGAATCTCAAAGGGTTGAACTCTATATGGATGGTCTTCCAAAGAGCATCAAACAAGGAGTGATGTCATCCAAACCCGCTAACCTACAACAAGCGCAAAATCCAACATTCATTTTAGTGAATTTTGATTACCTGAATACGATGGGTTATACTTAACAACGGGTTCAGAGAGTTTGGAGTAAAGCGCAAAATGCGGGGGTCAAGGAGGCTGCGCCCCCTTGCGTGGTCCGAGGGGCAGCGCCACTGGCTACAACCTTTCAAACAATAACTGCCAATAAACTGTTTTATTAAAAGCGTCTTTGGCATTCTCTTTATTCATTCAAACAAATAGAGAAACACACACAGATTCCCTAATTCGTGATTTTGATTTCTTCTTGCCTAGAAACAAAATCGTTTCTTGTCTTATCCCAATTAGGATTTCGTGTTAACCCGAGGCTTGTGAGGGGCGAAATACTTAATTAGGAAAATGTCACGATTCATGAACCAATCCGATTATTTGTTTTCATACCCGTTTTCTTACAAGGGGTTCGCTGCGCGTTGCTGCAAATTTCTCCTTGTTTGTGTTTGTGATAATGTGTTTTAGCAAAGTTGAGAGAAGAAAAAAAGAGATTGAAAAAAATAATGAGAGGGTGGATAAATTTAAGACAAAATTACGACGGTCGTCCTTGAATTTGTATTAAATTTTGTCTTAGACATGTCCTTATCGCACGAGGAGAAGAGATGAAAGATTCATAGTTTCGAAAACCTTTCCATTGATAAGGTAAATGACTCTTTACAAAACTACTACGAAACCATACTATAAAAGATCAAGTTTTTAATATATGGTCCTATCGCGTATAATCTTAGGGTGTTGATCCGTACACAATCTTTTTTTACCATACACCACCAAATTAATATTTTGGACCATTTTACCCTTCACAACCATTTACCCATACACGAGAATTTGGACAAATGGTCCAAAACTAGTTGTTTACCCTCGTTTCGCGCCGGGGGTTCGGTTTTCAATGTATTTTATTGCGTTTAGTTTAACGATGATGTCGTTGAAGCGCAACTCGAGTCGAACTAAAAGGTATAACCCGTCAAAGATTTAAATGTTATTTTAAATTAATAATATAGGTGCATCTCTGCGAGTGGAGAAAAATATAAAGGAAACCAAAAAAGAAAAATAAAAAAAATTGTTACAACGGGTAGAGAAAAATATAAAGGAAACAATCGGTACTATTCATATTTTTTGCCTAGTAGATATTTGTTGCTGCTAATTACTATATAAAGAAACCATCGGTACTATTCATATTTTTTGTCTAGTAGATATTTGCTGCGAGTGAAGAAAAATATAAAGGAAACCAAAAAAGGAAAAAATGAGAAAAAACTGTTACAAAAATTAAAAAAAAATGCTACAGTACCGTGAATAGTACTGTTCACGTGAATAATACTGTTTAGGTGAATAGTGACCGGTGTACAACCATTGTTGTGCGGTGTACAAGTGAAAAAAGTTATGAATAAAACTATTGTACTATTCATAACTTTTTTCTAGTACTATATATGATAATAATAATAATAATACTAATATGGTTGTGTACGGATCAACGCCCATAATTTTACCCTCATCAAATTTATATATATTTGTATGGTTTAAAAAGGATTCTAATTCTAATTCTATTTAAATATTAATGTACCACGTAAATATTTAGAACAAATCTATATTTTACAGTAATAATTGTTAAATAATAATAATAATAGTTGCGATTGAAATTAACTCATTAAAGTAAAATAATACAAAGTGTAGAGTTCTCCGTATAATTTTGTGCTTTTTTTTTTTTTTTTTTTTTTTAAAGAGCAAGTACCATATTGAACTGTTAGGTCTGCATCAACAACCATAAGTTACAATTACCAATGTAATTATTATACCTATCTACTAAAACACACCATACCTATCTACTAAAACACACCCGGATTTTCGTCGTTTCAGTTGTTCTGAATTGTCGTTTTCAGTTTACGTTCACACTGCAATCGGCCCCTCAACTTTGGTTCACTTTACACAACGGTCCCTCAAGTTTACACTTTTTCAGAGTAGAAAGTATAAATATATAATTTTATTAAAATAAAAGAAACTAATTCCACCTGAATTTATAACGGATCCTATCTTCTCGCTCGGTGTGAGTTAATTTTATCTAAATTAATACGGAGTACTACATACTAATAGATATATTATTATTAATTAATAATAATAATAATAATAATAATAATAATAATAATAATAATATAATAATAATAATAATAATAATGATAATAATAGTATTATTATTATTACTTCTGATTTCCAAATCAATTGTCCATTATTTTATTATGGACCCCAAATTAATTCTTCACCTTTATGAATGAAAAAGGTTACACGATAAAAATCTTTTGAGTAAATTTTACTGATGGTCCCTGTGTTTTTCATGAAATTTTACCGATAGTCCTTATTTTGTAAAAATTATATGCGTCAACCCTAAATTATATAAAAGTACAGAGCAATAGTCCCCCTTGTTGAATCCCGTGAAATTTTGTGTTAATTTTAACATGTTATAATCATGAGGGGTAAAATGTTAACTTCAGCCTTTTGTCATCACCATCAATGAGTTTTCTTTAAAAAAAAAAAAAAAAAAAAAAAAAAAAAAAAAAAAAAATCTTCTTAAACTAAATCTCCATTCCACCTCTTTCACCATCATTATAACCAATTAATGATTAGATCAATCGATTTCGATCAAATATTTATGCTATTCCATAATATATAATTAATATAATATTATTAAGTGTGAAAATGATAAAATACTTCGAAATACATTTTCGTAAAGTGAAATTACATTTTATCCTCTAGTAGAATCGAAATCGATTACGTTTACAATGTTAATAAAATAGTCAACCGCAAGTTCTGTCGGAGTATTAATGTGTGGTTAATCAATTATCAATTACATAAATATATCGGAGTATATATAAATGTAAGAATAGAAAATCAAATTTTAGATTTGATACGAATTGAAGTTTTTTTATATTTACAGAGTTTTGAGATTTTGTTCAAAAAGAAACAAAAAGATGAAGTTACATTTTACCTCCACATGATTATCACATGTTAATGTTAACAGAAAACTAACGAAAGTTAGCTAGAGGGACTATTGATATGCACTTATGTATAATTCAAGGATGATGCATATAACTTTTACAAGATAAGGGACTATCGGTATAACTTCATAAAAATCACAGGGACCATCAGTGTAATTCACTCAAATCTTTTATGCCAATACTTTATTCGGACAAAAAGATAGATAAAAAATACGAAGTAAGACTGAAAAGTTAAGAAAAAACATGTGACAGATATTTTTATTATTATTAATTATTTTACGTAGTAGTACTCTAATTTTTTTTTTCTTTTAACAATAAAAAGTAGATAAGATACATATGCCCTTTTTCCGTTACCCCTTTTAACTTCCCTCTTATCTTCTTCTCATCCCTTAATTTTTTTATCCATACACACCTAAGTTACTATTATATCCTTAGGTATAATAATGAAGTTCAACTCCTAGACGAACTTAGAAATATAATTGTAAGTTTTATGATTAAAAGTAAGTATGGATCAAAAATGGGTGTGTGAATATCACATCTCCCTTAAACACCCTGCAACATGTTTCCAATTTTTTCGTTGATGAAAAAAAATCAATCTCAGAATTTGATGCTTGTACTGTGATACGCCACATAAGATATAATGATTCTTCCTTTTTCCAACCCACAACCCACCCTACAAAGTCCGGCACATGTCAGCAACCAAAAACATCTCCGACGATTCTAACCTTTCAGATCTACTACATTTTACCCAAAATCACGTAAAACCACTGACACTTTAAGAGTCTTCTAGCTTTTCCGAACAAACTCTGAATTTTTCATCAAATTTCGACCGCAAGAGCTCCTCCACGCACCGCCACATTTCCTGCCAGAATTTTTCTGTCTTGCCGGATTCTTCTTTGCATTTGTTCAGCTCTCTGCATTTGTTCGCGTTTCAGCTCTCTGCATTTGTTCTTTATGTTTGTGACTGACGGTGGTTGTTACCGATGGTGGTTTCCCATGGTGTTTGTTGCCGACGGTAGTTGTGGTTATAAAGTTCAATTTTTTGAGAAAAAAGGTATGTTTTTGTTCTTTGTGTTTTTGAGCGACGATGATATTTGTCGGCGATGGTTTCCGGTGGTGTTTGTTGTCGGCGGTTGTTATAGGTGGTGTCTGGAGATGGTGGTTGACGGTGGGTATGAAGTTCAAATTTATGAAAGAAAAAAGTAAATTGACAAATTTACCCCTGCTATAAACGATGCTCTTATCTTTAGGAAATAAAGTATAATAAATATATACTCCACCCGTCCCGTTACATGTGTCCACTTACTTTTTGCACAGAGTTTTAGAAAATCACACTAACTTCATTAATCACCAATCAGAAATCTTTTCTCTTCAGAATAACCCTTCTTATTGGTTGAAATACAAAGTGGACACTTGAAATGAGACATCCCAAAATGAAAATGTCGACACTTGTGGTGGGACGGAGGAAGTAGAAAGGAGATGATGTGGGATAACATTATCCAATTGTAACAACCCGTCCTAATCCTCCTGGACGAAGTCATCAACATCTGATCCCATTGCGAGGTACTGACCTAAATATGCCATGTACGACTCCAAGTAATATCTCTAATATGAGCAAATGCACAGCGGAAGATCTCTTTCATACCTGAGAATAAACATGCTTAAAAATGTCAACCAAAAGGTTGGTGAGTTCATAGGTTTATCATAACAATCATTTCAATATATTAATAGACCACAAGATTTCCGTTTATAAATATATGTACACTCGCAAGTGTATAAAAGTATTCTATAAGTTGTAGGCACCCGGTAACAAGCCTTAACGTTCATGTTTTACCCTCTGAAGTACACCAGATCAGGTGTGTTTAAAATAACCTCGAAGTACTAAAGCATCTCATAGTCAGGATGGGGTTTGTCAGGCCCAATAGATCTATCATTAGAATTCGCGCCTACCGTACATAGACAAGTAGTTTAATGTTACCAAGCTAATGGTATATTTCTGGTTTAAACCCACATAGAATTAGTTTTAGTACTTGTGCCTATTTCGTAAAACATTTATAAAACAGCGCATGTATTCTCAGCCCAAAATTATATATAAAAGGGGATTAATGAAACTCACCATACTGTATTTTGTAGTAAAAATACATATGACGTCATTGAACAAGTGTAGGGTTGATCTCAGATTCATGAACCTATATCATTTATATATATTAACACATATAATTGTATGTGGATCAATTTATATATATATATATATATATATATATATATATATATATATATATATATATATATATATATATATATATATATATATATATATTGGTGGTAACACTTTTACATTAATAACTTATAGGTTTTATTATTTAATTAAATATATTCATTATATATATTTTAAATAAGTATATTATTAATATAGTTAAGTTATTAGTAACAAAAAAAATCATTTATTTGTTAAATTAATACTGGTAATAATACTAGATTGAGAATAGTAATAATAATGATAGTAATAATAAAATGTTAATTTTTAAAATGATAATTTTACTAATAACTTTAATAAAAATGATAACTTTACTAAAAATGGTTCTTTTAATACTAATATAGTTGTAATAATAATAATAATGATACTAGTAGTAAAAATAATAATAATAATAATAATAATAATAATAATAATAATAATAATAATAATAATAATAATAATAATAATAATAATAATGTTAATAATACTAATATTAATGTTAAAAATAATAATAATAATAATAATAATAATAATAATAATAATAATAATAATAAAATAAATAAGATAATAATAATAATAATATTAAATAACTACCTCAAAGGAGTAGCCCTTAAAAATAATGCCCAAGTTCGGGTTTTGAACCCGCGACGTCCCGCTAACCCGATAATACTCCTACAAATAAAATGTCGTTGCCAAGGCTCGAACCCGAGACCTCTTGTATAACACCAACACATACTCGACCATTGAACCGTTCATACTTTCTTGTATAACCTCGCACGCCTAATTATTCAATATGTACAAATCGTTTACTATCTTCCTCATTCTATAACATCATTTTCATCTTCACTCATCATCAACTTCGTTATCCATTATCATTGTAAATTCGCTACAACAATATCACAGAATCATCTCTGCATCGTATACCGTCATCAACTTTTATTATTATTATAACATCATTAATTTTTACATAACTCTCATAATTATTATAAAATCACGACTTCATAATTCCATCATCATTTAATCCTAGTTATCATCGTCACAGGGACATCACCTTCGTAATTCATCATCAAATTAACAACATAAACATCCTTACTCATCTCATTTATGTTTAAGTTCACACGAGGAAAAAAAAATAGAAGTTGAATTTCATACGGCCCAAATAGAAACAGGATTATGGCAGCCCAATCGTGACTAGCTAGATTCTCAGCCCAATAGGAAAACATAGCCCAACATGTTCAAATAATTATATGGCCCGAGATAAAATGGTGGCACAACTGAATTCTGTAACAATCCTATTTCCTTTTTCTTTAATACCCAAGTGGGGTTCGGTGTATATTTATAATATTAGAAACATCAACTTGCAGCCTCCTAATTTAATCACCACAGCATATTCCATTCATCATTATCGTTTGTTCTTAATCCATCATAGTACTTGTTCATCGTCTTTAATTATTATCATTATTCGTTCGTTATGGTTTTAAAGTAGAAACACGATCATGACAGTAGTTATAGCAGGAATAACAAGGCGGTGATGTAGATGGAGGTTCAAGAAGGTGGCGAGGTTGAAGGTTCATTAAACATAAACGTATCATAAGTGGTGGTGACGATCGAACTAGAACGTGGAGAGAGAGAAAAGGTGGCGGATTCGGGTGTGGTAGTGGTGGTGTTTACAAGGTGGTGATGATGGGTTTTCGTGAGGTTGATGGTGTGTCGTGAAGATGGAGTGGGTTATGGTGGTAGCCGATATGGAAGTGGCGGTTTGTATGATCATGGTTTAGTAATTCTCTTAAGTTTAGTTATTGTGATTTTGGGATGTACCTTGCATTCCACGACTGATAACTATGGAACGATTGCAGTTGAAGACAGGAACTCAGCTAATGAGGAAACTAAATATTTAAGTGAGTTTTATTCAAAAGGGTACTTGCACATTATATAAATCTCACCCGATAAAGCAATAATTAAATGGGTAACTTTATGAAAACATAGGATCCAGTGAGTTAGTGAGCTGTTCCTTTTGTGCTATTATTGAAACTGACGTTGATGCATGTTGGGAAGGGATATGTCGACTCATTTGAAATGGCAAAAAGGGTACACAAGAAAAGAATTAATGATTGATGATTGAAGTCAAAAAGGGGTATAGTGTTTTGGAGTAGTAATCAACTAATCAACACTTCAGCAACAGTATTATTTGTTGCTTTCTACCGACGGTTTATTACGGACTACAATATAGTACTCTGTTGATAAATTAGTGGCGGATAAAAGTGTTCGGAAAAATTCCATATTTTTACATTAATTATCATTATTTATTTCAGTCGTTATGGTATAAAATTCGTTCATTAATTTATTAAATAAAAAATTACATCAACTGTTCCATTCCATTCTGGGTAAAATATAAAAAGTGTTAAAATTAAATAACTAGGTCCTAAATACATTTTTAATAAGCCTAAAATTTATAGAACTCATTTCCGGATCACCGTTTATATTAAAATCATATAGGTTTGAATTAAACTTCTCTAAATAATAATTGAAACGTCCAATGAGTATTACAATCATTAAATAATTATATTTAATATACTCTATACATATATTTATATTTATTTTTATATGTATACACATTGATTTACAAATAATGGTTCATGAATCGTCGAGAATGATCGAAGGTCAATTGAATATATGAAACAGTTCAAAATTTTTGAGACTCAACCTAACAGACTTTGCTTATCGTGTCTAAATCATATAAAGATTAATTTTAAATTTGGTCGGAAATTTCCGGGTCATGACAGTACCTACCCGTTAAAGAAATTTCGTCCCGAAATTTGATCGAGGTCGTCATGGCTAACACTAAAAATGTTTTCATGACGAATATGAGTTGATAAATAGAGTTTTATCACCATTGAGTAATATGAATAAGACAATTCGATTACTCGCAGCGTATGAGTAAAGCTATCACAAAATAATGAAATGAGGAAAATAAGATTCGACCTGACTTTTGACATAGTCACGATTGATTTTCAAAATTCAAAGAATTTAGAGGAAATCTTTGTAATAAGATTTGGTTCTTCGGTAATTAAGGAAATTATAATCCTCTTTGGTTAAATGCGATAATTTGTTTCGATTGCTCTGTCGGATATCTCACTATAAATTCACCCTCTTCGTTTCCTTTATATTTTGGAGTTCTATACTTTAGTTTTCTCTTCCCGACTTTAAGTCAACCGAATAATGGTCCAGAATTCATAGATATAAATTTCGAAATGAACATAGCTAACGTTCTAAGAGAGGAATTGTAATAGCACGATCTTGATTGGTTAAATTACTAGGATCAATGAGGATAGAACTATCAAGAATATATTTTCTTGATATGTTCAGAGGTTAAGTAGAATGAAAGAGCAATGTAACATGGTTCATGATAAAGGTATCATCCGTGATCCTTTATCACGTTCCATTAGAAACTCAGCATGACTTACTGTAATATAATCACGTTGGTCGAACGTCATTATATTATACTAACTCATGCTTTAATTCTCAACACTTCTCTATAAATCATTCATAATTTATACTTAGATTTTACAGAAGTTTCTAATATAATGAAATACAGAAAACACGAAGAGGTAGATAATTTCGGACAAGAATATTTATGTAAATATCCTCAGAAATATCGAAGATATTTATGATGATATTTTGGAATTTATAAGTTCAAAAGTTGATGAAGAAAAATTTTTCGCAAGATTTTAACATGACTTCGGAACAAGATATTTTCTAAAGATTTCGGCGGATCCAGAATTACCTGGGTTCTTTGAATATAGGGTTTGGTCCTTGTATTTTTCCTTGGTCTCCTTCACGGTTAGCTCAATCCGTTTTTCAGTACCAAATTTTTCTTTCAAGCGTTCCTAACACTCCATTCTTTATTATCAAACTTTTGGCCATTTAGGCCATCTACAATTTTACTGTTTCGCCTGCATTTAATGCAGCCATATCTGAATCGTCGGTTATCAATCCGAGGTGGTTTCAAGAGAATTGTGTTTTTAAATGATTAAACGCTAATGGTAATATGGTGGAATATAAAAGGTTCTCTGGTAACAATAAATTAGCACTCATATATATATCAAAGTTATAATAAGATTGTTTTGAATGAAAAAATTGGTGTTGATTTGTTGGAGCTGTGACAAAATTTGCTACTTTGAAAAGAATTATCAAGTTATTTTGGGTAATAATAACACTAAGGAATTAGCACAGATACGTGTTAAACGTTTACTCAAGTTCAGAGAGTTTTTCAGGTGCATAACTATATGCATAAATCTTTTCTTCTGTAGATGAAGTGCGGTTGATTCATCCTCTCGATTGAGGTGTTTTCAAGAATCATGAAAGGTTTGAACACAGATTGTAATTGTCAAGATACAAATGAGGTTTAAGATGAACTCAAGTGGCAAACTTGAAGACTTGTTTAGTTTCATATGTTATAATCAATATTTTAATTCATTTTAATTGTCCACTGTTGATAGTCCATAGTTCAAAGTCCACAGTTAGCAATTCAATAATTCGTATATAGTTTAATATATAACATTCGGATTAATTAGTACGTATCGTGACCCGTGTACATGTCTCAGACTCGATCACAACTCAAAAGTATATATATTATTGTAGAATCAACCTCAACCCTGTATAGCTAACTCCCGCATTAGTACATATAGAGTGTCTATGGTTATTCCAAATAATATATATACATGCGTCGATATGATATGTCAAAACTTTGTATACGTGTCCGGATATTTAAAGTGCGTAAAATAAATAACAGAATTTAAATGACGATAAATAAAATTGCGATAATATAAATTGCGATAATTAAATTGCGGTAAATAAAATGAACCAGTTAGCTAGGAACATTTAGCGTGGATTCTTAACAAGATTTTTCTCATAGTCAATTCGTTTGTTTCTAACAAATTTTATTTTGTTAAATGTTTTTCTTCATTATGCCACTTGTTGGATTCTGATAAGTCAAAATTCAATTATGAAATTGAATGAAAATGGTTACTCTGTGGTGAACGGATTCGTATAGCTGTAGATGTGAGTAAGATAGTAAATAACCGTTTAATCAGATTCGAAGAATGTACAGTGTAACTTTTTAATGTGAAATCTAAATATTCCTCGGGTATTACCTACCCGTTAAAATATTTTCACTATTAATAGTTTGTAAGAAAGAAATTTGTAATTACAATCTTTATGAAAATATATATATACATATATATTTTCTTCAGATGAAATCATGGATTTAATGAGTTAATATAATATTAAGCTCATATGATTTTCGTTTTGAGCTAGAATAAGTAATCTCTAAAACTACTAGGAACCACATATTCTTCACAGAATATTAATGAAGTTATGGATCAATACTTCATCGTTCATTGTTGTTGATACTTCTTGGTATCTATGGTGTGTATGATGTTGATGTTCGAGGTATAGATTGTGATGTCGAGACATGTGATACTGATGTTGTTGTTGGTGGTAATGGTACTGTTGTTGCTACTGATGGTGGTACTGTTTATGCTGCTGGTGCTGCTGATGCTGTTGGTACTGCTGATGGTGACGGTGCTGATGTTGATGGTGCTTGTGGTGCTTGTGATGCTTGTAAATCACGCACCATTCTTGTCAGGCTTTCTATCCTACCCTCTATCATTTCTATCTACCCACTCATCTGATTTGATAGATCTTGATTATCAATTCGAAGTTCCCTAACTTCTTCTAATATTCCCCTTTGATTGGTATTCGGAAGTAGAGGTTGAATATTTTCTGAGATTGCAGTAATGTGACCTTCGAGGTGGAAAATTTTGGCAAGAAGCTTGAAAACAGTGTTGCGCATAGGTTCACCGGTGAGTACATCGTTTTCTCCGTTGTTAGGAGGTAAGTTTGGTTCACGGTAGGGTTCGCCTTCTTCGTTTCTCCATCAAGTGAGTAAGTCTCGGACCCAGCCCCATTTCCTCCAGAAAAATAGCTAAACGGTGGAGACACTTCTGGTTCATTGACTTCGGAGTCTACTTCAATACGCATCTCGAAATTGTAGTGACCCGGACTTTTCCATGTTTATATATATATTAAATGAAATTTTTATTTACATGATTAAGTGTTTCTAACATGTTAAGCAATCAAACTTGTTAAAACTTGATTAATTGAAATAGGTTTCATATAGACAATTGACCACCCAAGTTAACCGGTGATTCACGAACGTTAAAACTTGTAAAAACTATATGATGACATATATATGGATACATATATAGTTAACATGATATTATGATAAGTAAAAATATCATTAAGTATATTAACAATGAACTACATATGTAAAAACAAGACTACTAACTTAATGATTTTGAAACGAGACATATATGTAACGATTATCGTTGTAACGACATTTAACTGTATATACATCATACTAAGATATATTATATATCATAATATCATGATAATATAACAATTTAACATCTCATTTGTTATAATAAACAATGGGTTAACAACATTCAACAAGATCGTTAACCTAAAGGTTTCAAAACAACATTTACATGTAACGACTAACGATGACTTAACGACTCAGTTAAAATGTATATACATGTAGTGTTTTAATATGTATTCATACACTTTTGAAAGACTTCAATACACTTATCAAAATACTTCTACTTAACAAAAATTCTTACAATTACATCCTCGTTCAGTTTCATCAACAATTCTACTAGTATGCACCCGTATTCGTACTCGTACAATACACAGCTTTTAGATGTATGTACTACTGGTATATACACTCCAATGATCAGATCTTAGCAGCCCATGTGAGTCACCTAACACATGTGGGAACCATCATTTGGCAACTAGCATGAAATATCTCATAAAATTACAAAAATATGAGTAATCATTCATGACTTATTTACATGAAAACAAAATTACGTATCCTTTATATCTAATCCATACACCAACGACCAAAAACACCTACAAACACTTTTATTCTTCAATTTTCTTCATCTAATTGATCTCTCTCAAGTTCTATCTTCAAGTTCTAAGTGTTCTTCATAAATTCCAAAAGTTCTAGTTTCATAAAATCAAGAATACTTCCAAGATTGCAAGTTTACTTTCAAGTTTTCTAAATCCATTCCAAGTAATCATCCAAGATCAAGAAACCTTTGTTACTTACAGTAGGTTATCTTTCTAATACAAGGTAATAATCATATTCAAACTTTAATTCAATTTCTATAACTATAACAATCTTATTTCGAGTGGAAATCTTACTTGAAATTGTTTTCGTGTCATGATTCTGCTTCAAGAACTTTCAAGCCATCCAAGGATCCTTTGAAGCTAGATCTATTTTTCTCATTTCCAGTAGGTTTATTCAAGGAACTTGAGGTAGTAATAATGTTCATAACATCATTCGATTCATACATATAAAGCTATCTTATTCGAAGGTTTAAACTTGTAATTACTAGAACATAGTTTAGTTAATTCTAAACTTGTTCGCAAATAAAAGTTAATCCTTCTAACTTGACTTTTAAAATCAACTAAACACATGTTATATATATATATGATATTCTAACTTAATGATTTAAAACCTGGAAACACGAAAAACACCGTAAAACCGGATTTACGCCGTCGTAGTAACACCGCGGGCTGTTTTGGGTTAGTTAATTAAAAACTATGATAAACTTTGATTTAAAAGTTGTTATTCTGAGAAAATGATTTTATTATGAACATGAAACTATATCCAAAAATTATAGTTAAACTCAAAGTGGAAGTATGTTTTCTAAAATGGTCATCTAGACGTCGTTCTTTCGACTGAAATGACTACCTTTACAAAAACGACTTGTAACTTATTTTTCTGACTATAAACCTATACTTTTTATGTTTAGATTCATAAAATAGAGTTCAATATAAAACCATAGCAATTTGATTCACTCAAAACGGATTTAAAATGAAGAAGTTATGGGTAAAACAAGATTGGATAATTTTTCTCATTTTAGCTACGTGAAAATTGGTAACAAATCTATTCCAACCATAACTTAATCAACTTGTATTATATATTATGTAATCTTGAGATACCATAGACACGTATACAATGTTTCGACCTATCATGTCGACACATCTATATATATTTCGGAACAACCATAGACACTCTATATGTGAATGTTGGAGTTAGCTATACAGGGTTGAGGTTGATTCCAAAATATATATAGTTTGAGTTATGATCAATACTGAGATATGTATACACTGGGTCGTGGATTGATTCAAGATAATATTTATCGATTTATTTCTGTACATCTAACTGTGGACAACTAGTTGTAGGTTACTAACGAGGACAGCTGACTTAATAAACTTAAAACATCAAAATATATTAAAAGTGTTGTAAATATATTTTGAACATACTTTGATATATATGTATATATTGTTATAGGTTCGTGAATCAACCAGCGGCCAAGTCTTACTCCCCGACGAAGTAAAAATCTGTGAAAGTGAGTTATAGTCCCACTTTTAAAATCTAATATTTTTGGGATGAGAATACATGCAGGTTTTATAAATGATTTACAAAATAGACACAAGTACGTGAAACTACATTCTATGGTTGAATTATCAAAATCGAATATGCCCCTTTTTATTAAGTCTGGTAATCTAAGAATTAGGGAACAGACACCCTAATTGACGCGAATCCTAAAGATAGGTCTATTGGGCCTAACAAACCCCATCCAAAGTACCGGATGCTTTAGTACTTTGAAATTTATATCATATCCGAAAGGTGTCCCGGAATGATGGGGATATTCTTATATATGCATCTTGTTAATGTCGGTTACCAGGTGTTCAACATATGAATGATTTTTATCTCTATGTATGGGATGTGTATTGAAATATGAAATCTTGTGGTCTATTGTTACAATTTGATATATATAGGTTAAACCTATAACTCACCAACATTTTTGTTGACGTTTAAAGCATGTTTATTCTCGGGTGAATACTAAGAGCTTCTGCTGTTGCATACTAAAATAAGGATAAGATTTGGAGTCCATGTTTGTATGATATTGTGTAAAAACTGCATTCAAGAAACTGATTTCGATGTAACATATTTGTATTGTAAACCATTATGTAATGGTCGTGTGTAAACAGGATATTTTAGATTATCATTTAATCTACGTAAAGCTTTTTAAACCTTTATTTATGAAATAAAGGTTATGGTTTGTTTTAAAAATGAATGCAGTCTTTGAAAAACGTCTCATATAGAGGTCAAAACCTCGCAACGAAATCAATTAATATGGAACGTTTTTAATCAATAAGAACGGGACATTTCAGTTGGTATCCGAGCGTTGGTCTTAGAGAACCAGAATTTTGCATTAGTGTGTCTTATCGAGTTTGTTAGGATGCATTAGTGAGTCTGGACTTCGACCGTGTTTACTTGAAAAATGATTGCTTAACAAATTTTGTTGGAAACTATATATTTTTAACATGTGAATATTATGTGATATATTAATCTCTTAACGCGTTTGATATTATGTGATAGATGTCTACCTCTAGAACAAGTCTCATTGACTCACCTAATAATAATGAAGAGTCAAATGTAAATTGGAATGATTCGTGGACTGATTCACAAGTTCCCGAAGAGGAACCGGAAGAAGAGTCGGAACCGGAAGAAGAATCGGAACCGGAAGAAGAATCGGAACCGGATGAAGAAATAGAACCGGTGGGGGAAATAATAAAACGGTTAAGTAAAAGAAAATCCTCAACCAACCGACCAAGGTTAATTATGGTCAATGGTGTTTCCGCCAAGGAAGCAAAATATTGGGAGGATTACCAATTCTCCGATGAATCGAATTCCGACGAGAATTCCGATGATGTTATAGAAATTACCCCAACTGAATTTAAAAAGGCAAAAGAAAATAATAAGAGAAAGGGCATAAAAATAGAGAAATCTAATTCCAACCCCGATGAACTTTATATGTATCGTCAACCCCTGAAGTCCTTAAGTTGTAACAATGACCCGGGAACCTCTAAACCACCAGGTTTTTCTAAACCAATGTGGAAAACGACGGCTCGTATTAGGGGAACATCATATATCCCTAGAAACTTGGCAAAGCGAACCAAAACCGAAGAAGAAGAAACAAGCGAGTCGGAATAAGATAGTTGTATTCGTGTGGTGTAATATATGTAATATAGTGTGCTTATGCTTTATGATATATGTAAAAATTGCTTGTATTAATAAGTATTTTTTTTTATGAATCTAACTCTTGTCTATTTTACAGTATAAAAACACAAAATGGATAGACAACCCAATATTTTAAGAGACCTACCCGGAGACATGATTGATGAAATCTTGTCTAGAGTCGGTCAGAATTCTTCGGCACAACTATTTAAGGCGAGATCAGTTTGTAAGACATTCGAAGAACATTCCAAGAATGCCTTGGTTTATAAAAGGCTTTCGTTCGAAAGATGGGGGATATCACATTGGGAAATCCATAAGTTACGATGTGATTACTTTGACGCATATATTGCGGGGAACTCAAATGCTATTTTACGCAATGGGTTAAGAAATTATTTTGACTCAATATATCCGAATATTGGACTTCGTGATTTAGAAAAACCGGCTAACATGCAACATAAAGAAGCATGTTATGCTTACGGATTTGTAATGTTCGCTTCTCACCAAAGTGAGAACAAGAACATCGGGCTACAACTATTAAACAAAACGTTCCCACAAGTGACGGAGTCGGTAATTGGGGTAAGAAATGAGGTTTTAAATTGTTACGGGACTGTTGGACATTACGTAACCTTCATCCTTTTGACGACGTTACAACACGTTGTCATACTATCGGTCACAACGGTTACATTCCACAAGACCAAGGATGGGAAGTAGTATTAGTAAAACCAGAATGCATGACTTGTTTCTGGACGTATGAATTACGTGTCTTTATTGCCTTTGCTGAACGACTTGTGTACTAGCTAGAATTATCTCCACAACTATCTTGTATCAAAGTTATTGTGTGCTATATTTCATGCTTTATGTAAAATAAGCGGTATTGTAAGTGTGTAAAATATTGTATAAAAGTTTGAACGCGAATTATTATTATAATCAGTTTTTCATATAGAATTGTAGTAGTTGAATTGTATATTAGCTACTAAGTATGAACTTAACGGGTAGGTACTACCCGAATTTAAACTTATAAAACGCTAATATGAAGAAAAAGCTTTTATAAATGAGTTCATATTATGCTACGAAATACTATTAACTACTCTTAATATTCTGTATGATTAACTTGTTCCATTTGACTATTTTGAAGGAAATGGCACCGACTACTCGACACACCGTGAATATGAATGAAGAGGAATTTCGTACTTTTCTAGCTTCAAACATAGCCGCAGTACAGGCTGCGCTACATACCAACAATAACCTTGGATCTAGCAGTACAGGAAATCGTGTAGGATGCACCTACAAAGAATTCACTGCCTGCAAACCTTTGGAATTTGATGGAACCGAAGGACCGATCGGATTGAAACGGTGGACCGAGAAGGTCGAATCGGTGTTTGCCATAAGTAAGTGTACTGAAGAGGACAAAGTGAAGTACGCTACGCATACCTTCACAGGTTCTGTGTTAACATGGTGGAATACCTATCTAGAGCAAGTGGGATAAGATGATGCGTACGCACTATCGTGGTCAGCATTCAAGCACTTGATGAACGAGAAGTACCGTCCCAGAACCGAGGTCAATAAGCTCAAGACAGAACTTAGAGGGTTACGAACCCAAGGATTTGATATTACCACGTACGAAAGACGATTCACAGAATTGTGCCTATTGTGTCCGGGAGCGTTCGAAGATGAGGAAGAGAAGATCGACGCGTTTGTGAAAGGATTACCGGAAAGAATCCAAGAAGATATAAGTTCACACGAGCCCGCCTACATACAACAGGCATGTAGAATGGCTCATAAACTAGTGAACCAGATTGAGGAAAGAAATAAAGAACAGACGGCTGAAGAGGCCAATGTGAAGCAAGTCAAAAGAAAGTGGGAGGAAAACGGTGATAAGAATCACCAATACAACAACAACAGCAATTACAACAATAATCGCAATAATTATCCCAACAATCGCAACATCAATCGCAACTACAACAAACTGCCCAACAACAACAACAACAACAACAACAACAACAACAACAACAACAACAACAACAACAACAACAATCATCCCAACAACAATAATAACCGCAACAACAACAACAATCAGAAGCAGCTATGCCAAAGGTGTGAAAAGTATCACTCGGGGTTCTGCACCAAATTTTGCAACAAGTGTAAAAGAAATGGTCATAGCGCGGCGAAGTGTGAGGTCTACGGACCAGGGGTTAACAGAACGAAAGGAACAAATGGTGTCGGAACGAGTAATGGCAGAGCAAGTAGTGTCGGAGCAAGTTATGCCAATGTAGTTTGTTATAAATGTGGAAAATCGGGCCACATTATTAGAAATTGCCCGAACCAGGAGAACACGAATGGACAAGGCCGCGGAAGAGTTTTCAATATTAATGCGGCAGAGGCACAGGAAGACCCGGAGCTTGTTACGGGTACGTTTCTTATTGACAATAAATCTGCTTACGTTTTATTTGATTCGGGTACGGATAGAAACTATATGAGTAGAGATTTTTGTGCTAAATTAAGTTGTGCATTGACGCCGTTGGATAGTAAATTTTTACTCGAATTAGCAAACGGTAAATTAATTTCAGCAGATAATATATGCCGGAATCGAGAAATTAAACTGGGTAGCGAAATATTTAAGATTGATTTGATACCAGTAGAGTTAGGGAGTTTTGATGTAATAGTTTGCATGGACTGGATGAAGAAGGTGAAAGCAGAGATCGTATGTTATAAAAATGCAATTCGCATTGTACGAGAAGAAGGAGAACCCTTAATGGTGTACGGAGAAAAGGGCAACACGAAGCTACATCTTATTAGTAATTTGAAGGCACAAAAACTAATAAGAAAAGGTTGCTATGCTGTTCTAGCACACGTCGAGAAAGTACAAACTGAAGAAAAGAGCATCAATGATGTTCCCATTGCAAAAGAATTTCCCGATGTATTTCCGAAAGAATTACCGGGACTACCTCCACATCGATCTGTTGAATTTCAAATAGATCTTGTACCAGGAGCTGCACCAATAGCTCGTGCTCCTTACAGACTCGCACCCAGCGAGATGAAAGAACTGCAAAGCCAATTACAAGAACTTTTAGTGCGTGATTTCATTCGACCAAGCACATCACCGTGGGGAGCTCCTGTTTTGTTTGTCAAGAAGAAAGATGGTACATTCAGGTTGTGTATCGACTACCGAGAGTTGAACAAACTTACCATCAAGAACCGCTACCCACTACCGAGAATCGACGACTTATTTGATCAACTACAAGGCTCGTATGTTTATTCAAAGGTTGACTTACGTTCCGGGTATCATCAAATGCGGGTGAAAGAAGATGATATTCCAAAGACTGCTTTCAGAACACGTTACAGTCATTACGAGTTTATGGTCATGCCGTTTGGTTTAACTAATGCACCTGCTGTGTTCATGGACCTTATGAACCGAGTGTGTGGACCATACCTTGACAAGTTTGTCATTGTTGTCATTGATGACATACTTATTTACTCAAAGAATGACCAAGAACACGGTGAACATTTGAGAAAGGTGTTAGAAGTATTGAGGAAGGAAGAATTGTACACTAAGTTTTCAAAGTGTGCATTTTGGTTGGAAGAAGTTCAATTCCTCGGTCACATAGTGAACAAAGAAGGTATCCAGGTGGACCCGGCAAAGATCGAAACCGTTGAAAAGTGGGAAACCCCAAAAACTCCGAAGCATATACGTCAATTTTTAGGATTGGCTGGTTACTACAGAAGATTCATCCAAGATTTCTCCAAAATAGCAAAACCCTTGACTGCATTAACGCATAAAGGGAAGAAATTTGAATGGAAGGATGAACAAGAGAAAGCGTTCCAGTTATTGAAGAAAAAGCTAACTACAGCACCTATATTGTCATTGCCTGAAGGGAATGATGATTTTGTGATTTATTGTGACGCATCAAAGCAAGGTCTCGGTTGTGTATTAATGCAACGAACGAAGGTGATTGCTTATGCGTCTAGACAATTGAAGATTCACGAGCAAAATTATACGACGCATGATTTGGAATTAGGCGCGGTTGTTTTTGCATTAAAGACTTGGAGGCACTACTTATATGGGGTCAAAAGTATTATATATACCGACCACAAAAGTCTTCAACACATATTTAATCAGAAACAACTGAATATGAGGCAGCGTAGGTGGATTGAATTGTTGAATGATTACGACTTTGAGATTCATTACCACTCGGGGAAGGCAAATGTGGTAGCCGACGCCTTGAGCAGAAAGGACAGAGAACCCATTTGAGTAAAATCTATGAATATAATGATTCATAATAACCTTACTACTCAAATAAAGGAGGCGCAACAAGGAGTTTTAAAAAAGGGAAATTTAAAGGATGAAATACCCAAAGGATCGGAGAAGCATCTTAATATTCGGGAAGACGGAACCCGGTATAGGGCTAAAAGAATTTGGGTACCAAAATTTGGAGATATGAGAGAAATGGTACTTAGAGAAGCTCATAAAACCAGATACTCAATACATCCTGGAACGGGGAAGATGTACAAGGATCTTAAGAAACATTTTTGGTGGCCAGGTATGAAAGCCGATATTGCTAAATATGTAGGAGAATGTTTGACGTGTTCTAAGGTCAAAGCTGAACATCAGAAACCATCAGGTCTACTACAACAACCTGAAATCCCGGAATGGAAATGGGAAAACATTACCATGGATTTCATTACTAAATTGCCAAGGACTGCAAGTGGTTATGATACTATTTAGGTAATAGTTGATCGTCTCACCAAGTCAGCACACTTCCTGCCAATAAGAGAAGATGACAAGATGGAGAAGTTAGCACGACTGTATTTGAAGGAAGTCGTCTCCATACATGGAATACCAATCTCTATTATCTCTGATAGGGATGGCAGATTTATTTCAAGATTCTGGCAGACATTACAGCAAGCATTGGGAACTCGTCTAGACTTGAGTACTGCCTATCATCCACAAACTGATGGGCAGAGTGAAAGGACGATACAAACGCTTGAAGACATGCTACGAGCTTGTGTTATTGATTTCAGAAACAGTTGGGATCGACATCTACCGTTAGCAGAATTTTCCTACAACAACATCTACCATTCAAGCATTGAGATGGTGCCGTTTGAAGCACTTTATGGTAGAAAGTGCAGGTCTCCGATTTGTTGGAGTGAAGTGGGGGATAGACAGATTACGGGTTCGGAGATTATACAAGAAACTACCGAGAAGATCATCCAAATTCAACAACGGTTGAAAACCGCCCAAAGTCGACAAAAGAGCTACGCTGACATTAAAAGAAAAGATATAGAATTTGAAATTGGAGAGATGGTCATGCTTAAAGTTGCACCTTGGAAAGGCGTTGTTCGATTTGGTAAACAAGGGAAATTAAATCCAAGGTATATTGGACCATTCAAGATTATTGATCGTGCCGGACCAGTAGCTTACCGACTTGAGTTACCTCAACAACTCGCGGCTGTACATAACACTTTCCACGTCTCGAATTTGAAGAAATGTTTAGCTAAAGAAGATCTCACTATTCTATTAGATGAAATCCAAATCAACGAAAAACCTCAATTCATCGAAGAACCCGTCGAAATAATGGATCGTGAGGTTAAAAGACTTAAGCAAACAAGATACCAATTGTTAAGGTTCGATGGAATGCTCGTAGAGGACCCAAGTTCACCTGGGAACGAGAAGATCAGATGAAGAATAAATACCCGCATTTATTTCCAGAAGATACGTCAACACCTCCAACTGCTTAAAATTTCGGGACGAAATTTATTTAACGGGTAGGTACTGTAGTGACCCGGACTTTTCCATGTTTATATATATATTAAATGAAATTTTTATTTACATGATTAAGTGTTTCTAACATGTTAAGCAATCAAACTTGTTAAGACTTGATTAATTGAAATAGGTTTCATATAGACAATTGACCACCCAAGTTGACCGGTGATTCACGAACGTTAAAACTTGTAAAAACTATATGATGACATATATATGGATACATATATAGTTAACATGATATTATGATAAGTAAACATATCATTAAGTATATTAACAATGAACTACATATGTAAAAACAAGACTACTAACTTAATGATTTTGAAACGAGACATATATGTAACGATTATCGTTGTAACGACATTTAACTGTATATACATCATACTAATATATATTATATATCATAATATCATGATAATATAACAATTTAACATCTCATTTGTTATAATAAACAATGGGTTAACAACATTCAACAAGATCGTTAACCTAAAGGTTTCAAAACAACATTTACATGTAACGACTAACGATGACTTAACGACTCAGTTAAAATGTATATACATGTAGTGTTTTAATATGTATTCATACACTTTTGAAAGACTTCAATACACTTATCAAAATACTTCTACTTAACAAAAATTCTTACAATTACATCCTCGTTCAGTTTCATCAACAATTCTACTAGTATGCACCCGTATTCGTACTCTTACAATACACAGCTTTTAAGATGTATGTACTAGTGGTATATATACTCCAATGATTAGATCTTAGCAGCCCATGTGAGTCACCTAACACATGTAGGAACCATCATTTGGCAACTAGCATGAAATATCTCATAAAATTACAAAAATATGAGTAATCATTCATGACTTATTTACATGAAAACAAAATTACGTATCCTTTATATCTAATCCATACACCAACGACCAAAAACACCTACAAACACTTTTATTCTTTAATTTTCTTCATCTAATTGATCTCTCTCAAGTTCTATCTTCAAGTTCTAAGTGTTCTTCATAAATTCCAAAAGTTCTAGTTTCATAAAATCAAGAATACTTCCAAGATTGCAAGTTTACTTCCAAGTTTTCTAAATCCATTCCAAGTAATCATCCAAGATCAAGAAACCTTTGTTAATTACAGTAGGTTATCTTTCTAATACAAGGTAATAATCATATTCAAACTTTAATTCAATTTCTATAACTATAACAATCTTATTTCGAGTGGAAATCTTACTTGAAATTGTTTTCGTGTCATGATTCTGCTTCAAGAACTTTCAAGCCATCCAAGGATCCTTTGAAGCTAGATCTATTTTTCTCATTTCCAGTAGGTTTATCCAAGGAACTTGAGGTAGTAATGATGTTCATAACATCATTCGATTCATATATATAAAGCTATCTTATTCGAAGGTTTAAACTTGTAATCACTAGAACATAGTTTAGTTAATTCTAAACTTGTTCGCAAATAAAAGTTAATCCTTCTAACTTGACTTTTAAAATAAACTAAACACATGTTATATATCTATATGATATTCTAACTTAATGATTTAAAACCTGGAAACACGAAAAACACCGTAAAACCGGATTTACGCCGTCGTAGTAACACCGCGGGCTGTTTTGGGTTAGTTAATTAAAAACTATGATAAACTTTGATTTAAAAGTTGTTTTTATGAGAAAATGATTTTTATTATGAACATGAAACTATATCCAAAAATTATAGTTAAACTCAAAGTGGAAGTATGTTTTCTAAAATGGTCATCTAGACGTCGTTCTTTCGACTGAAATGACTACCTTTACAAAAACGACTTGTAACTTATTTTTCCAACTATAAACCTATACTTTTTCTGTTTATATTCATAAAATAGAGTTCAATATAAAACCATAGCAATTTGATTCACTCAAAACGGATTTAAAATGAAGAAGTTATGGGTAAAACAAGATTGGATAATTTTTCTCATTTTAGCTACGTGAAAATTGGTAACAAATCTATTCCAACCATAACTTAATCAACTTGTATTGTATATTATGTAATCTTGAGATACCATAGACACGTATACAATGTTTCGACCTATCATGTCGACACATCTATATATATTTCGGAACAACCATAGACACTCTATATGTAAATGTTGGAGTTAGCTATACAGGGTTGAGGTTGATTCCAAAATATATATAGTTTGAGTTATGATCAATACTGAGATACGTATACAATGGGTCGTGGATTGATTTAAGATAATATTTATCGATTTATTTCTGTACATCTAACTGTGGACAACTAGTTGTAGGTTACTAACGAGGACAGCTGACTTAATAAACTTAAAACATCAAAATATATTAAAAGTGTTGTAAATATATTTTGAACATACTTTGATATATATGTATATATTGTTATAGGTTCGTGAATCAACCAGCGGCCAAGTCTTACTCCCCGACGAAGTAAAAATCTGTGAAAGTGAGTTATAGTCCCACTTTTAAAATCTAATATTTTTGGGATGAGAATACATGCAGGTTTTATAAATGATTTACAAAATAGACACAAGTACGTGAAACTACATTCTATGGTTGAATTATCAAAATCGAATATGCCCCTTTTTATTAAGTCTGGTAATCTAAGAATTAGGGAACAGACACCCTAATTGACGCGAATCCTAAAGATAGGTCTATTGGGCCTAATAAACCCCATCCAAAGTACCGGATGCTTTAGTACTTCGAAATTTATATCATATCCGAAAGGTGTCCCGGAATGATGGGGATATTATTATATATGCATCTTGTTAATGTCGGTTACCAGGTGTTCACCATATGAATGATTTTTATCTCTATGTATGGGATGTGTATTGAAATATGAAATCTTGTGGTCTATTGTTACGATTTGATATATATAGGTTAAACCTATAACTCACCAACATTTTTGTTGACGTTTAAAGCATGTTTATTCTCAGGTGAATACTAAGAGCTTCCGCTGTTGCATACTAAAATAAGGACAAGATTTGGAGTCCATGTTTGTATGATATTGTGTAAAAACTGCATTCAAGAAACTGATTTCGATGTAACATATTTGTATTGTAAACCATTATGTAATGGTCGTGTGTAAACAGGATATTTTAGATTATCATTTAATCTACGTAAAGCTTTTTAAACCTTTATTTACGAAATAAAGGTTATGGTTTGTTTTAAAAATGAATGCAGTCTTTGAAAAACGTCTCATATAGAGGTCAAAACCTCGCAACGAAATCAATTAATATGGAACGTTTTTAATCAATAAGAACGGGACATTTCAGAAATCGCTTCCGAAACTAATAGAATCCAAGCCAGGTGTAGGATCCATCTTTCACGATCAGTAAGAGAATTTTGATATGAAATGATTTTAGGATATCGGATGATATTCTAATTACATAGAATACCTATATATATATAGTACAGAAGATCCCGTGAATTACGGAGGAAATTTAGGAAACGTGTCAGACAAATTTTAGAGTGATGGGATATGAATTTGTCTGTACACCATCTATGCAATAATTGCAATAAGACGCGTCTAGACTGAAAATGATAGGTAGATATTTTTATTTTCGACAAAGAATGGTAATCAAAGCTTTTGACATACAGACCAGATTCAAGTCTAGACTTATTAATATAACCTAACAACTACTAGGCCGAAGTTCAGACTTATTAATGCATCCTAACAACTACTAGTTAGACACACTAATGCATGACCTGGTTCGCTACGACCACCGCTCTGATACCAACTGTAACAACCCGTCCTAATCCTCCTGGACGAAGTCATCAACATCTGGTCCCATTGCGAGGTACTGACCTAAATATGCCATGTACGACTCCAAGTAATATCTCTAATATGAGCAAATGCACAGCAGAAGATCTCTTTCATACCTGAGAATAAACATGCTTAAAAGTGTCAACCAAAAGGTTGGTGAGTTCATAGGTTTATCATAACAATCATTTCAATATATTAATAGACCACAAGATTTCCGTTTATAAATATATGTACACTCGCAAGTGTATAAAAGTATTCTATAAGTTGTAGGCACCCGGTAACAAGCCTTAACATTCATGTTTTACCCTCTGAAGTACACCAGATCAGGTGTGTTTATAATAACCTCGAAGTACTAAAGCATAACATAGTCAGTATGGGGTTTGTCAGGCCCAATAGATCTATCTTTAGGATTCGCGCCTACCGTACATAGACAAGTAGTTTAATGTTACCAAGCTAAGGGTATATTTCTGGTTTAAACCCACATAGAATTAGTTTTAGTACTTGTGCCTATTTCGTAAAACATTTATAAAACAGCGCATGTATTCTCAGCCCAAAATTATATATAAAAAGTGATTAATGAAACTCACCATACTGTATTTTGTAGTAAAAATACATATGACGTCATTGAACAAGTGTAGGGTTGATCTCAGATTCATGAACCTATATCATTTATATATATTAACACATATAATTGTATGTGAATCAATTATATATATATATATATATATATATATATATATATATATATATATATATATATATATATATATATATATATATGTTGGTGGTAACACTTTTACATTAATAACTTATAGGTTTTATTATTTAATTAAATATATTCATTATATATATTTTAAATAAGTATATTATTAATATAGTTAAGTTATTAGTAACAAAAAAAATCATTTATTTGTTAAATTAATACTGGTAATAATACTAGTTGAGAATAGTAATAATAATGATAGTAATAATAAAATGTTAATTTTTAAAATGATAATTTTACTAATAACTTTAATAAAAATGATAACTTTACTAAAAATGGTTCTTTTAATACTAATATAGTTGTAATAATAATAATAATGATACTAGTAGTAAAAATAATAATAATAATAATAATAATAATAATAATAATAATAATAATAATAATACTAATATTAATGTTAAAAATAATAATAATAATAATAATAATAATAAAATAAATAAAATAAATAAGATAATAATAATAATATTAAATAACTACCTCAAAGGAGTAGCCCTTAAAAATAATGCCCAAGTCCGGGTTTTGAACCCGCGACATCCCGCTAACCCGATAATACTCCTAAAAATAAAACGCCGTTGCCAAGACTCGAACCCGAGACCTCTTGTATAACACCAACACATACTCGACCATTGAACCATTCATACTTTCTTGTATAACCTCGCACGCCTAATTATTCAATATGTACAAATCGTTTACTATCTTCCTCATTCTATAGCATCATTTTCATCTTCACTCATCATCAACTTCGTTATCCATTATCATTGTAAATTCGCTACAACAATATCACAGAATCATCTCTGCATCGTATACCATCATCAACTTTTATTATTATTATAACATCATTAATTTTTACATAACTCTCATAATTATTATAAAATCACGACTTCATAATTCCATCATCATTTAATCCTAGTTATCATCGTCACAGGGACATCACCTTCGTAATTCATCATCAAATTAACAACATAAACATCCTTACTCCTCTCATTTATGTTTAAGTTTACACGAGGGAAAAAAATAGAAGTTGAATTTCATACGGCCCAAATAGAAACAGGATTATGGCAGCCCAATCGTGACTAGCTAGATTCTCAGCCCAAAAGGAAAACATAGCCCAACATGTTCAAATAATTATATGGCCCGAGATAAAATGGTGGCACAACTGAATTCTGTAACAATCCTACTTCCTTTTTCTTTAATACCCAAGTGGGGTTCGTGTTAGAAAATAGGGTTGTAAATTGACTGCCGGATTCGTTCTTGAATCGTGTATTCACTTTCTCTATAAAGTATTTCAACCCTACGATTGCCTTGGTTACACGAAATCTTTACAGGGATAAGACAAGAACGCAATCAGTGTTTTTGGCAATGAAATCACTGATCAAATTGTTAGAGAGTATGTGTATTTTCTGTTTATTTGTTCATGATGAAAGCAAAAACATATTCCTATATTTATAGGAAGTGAAAAGGTGCGAGTGAAAGGACGCAACCTTTCAATATAAATATGTAACTTTTCAACGAAAATATGCAACTCTTCATTTACATCTTTTAGAAATAACACCACTCTTCATGAAGAGATGTAACCATTCGTGGTTACCTTCCTATGAAAAGATGTAATTTCCTATACCTTATTGAATTAACTCGAAAGAGCGTGCACTCCGCACTCTCCAAACTCGTCATTGAGCTTAATTCGATAAGCCTTTGCTTTCTAGTAAATCCCAATTAATTAAAATGATTGTTGATAACACTAAAATCACCAACAAATCCCCCCCATTTTAGTGTAATCCTTGATTTACTAAAATAATTAAACAAACAGAACAAACCAATGCATAAATGAAAATGTTTCAGAAATTGAATTTCCACTTAGTATAATATTTACGAGAATTCGAGTATCAGGGTGTTTCAGAAATTGAACCCTTCCACTCATATGAAAACTATAAAATATTATACACATCAGTTTCTTACATATCCCTAAGACAATCTTGACACTTTTATAAGCCATGTGTCCCAATCCTTCAATGAACATATTGGCAGCTAAGTCCAAAGCTCCATTGAAGCGATAAAACTTAATGTTCACATAGGTAGTTCTTTTACATCTTGCACCCGCATTTGTAATTTTTCAAAAGAACTATTAAGAAGTTAAACTTCAACCTAACTCCACTTACGGGTCTAAACACATACTTTGGGATCGGAATATTTATGTGTTTCAATCTTCAGAAAGTAAGCTTACCTCATTGAATTCAGCTCCTAGCGTTGTACTAGAAGGGAATTGGGCATCTCACTTTGGAAGATTTAATGGACTTCAATCCCACATCATTAGCCAACTTGTGCGCACTTAAGTCTTAGGCTAATTCTTTTATCATGTGATTTGAAATTTTGTTGTGACCCAACAAAATCCACATGTATCACACCATTCGTGATCAACTCACGAAACACTAGTTGTCTAAGGCATAAGTGTCTAGACTTTCATTTGTTTCAATTACATACCTTAGCCAAAGGACATCCCATAACTAGAGATCATTATGAACTTTAATCTCATTCATTATGACTTCAATCAATTTCCCTTTGCAATCCTTTTATCCAAGGATTTATCAAATTCTTATTTACCATAAGAAACACGCGTGTACTCAAAGTTAATTGATTGATCAGTTATTCACATGTCCACTTTTCTACAACTCACCAATGTAAACTTATAATTGGTACACCCTTGATAATGTATCCCTATTATCCTTATGCACACAATTATTACCATTACATTGGATAGTGAAATTATAATTATAAACACACCTTAGTCAATCCACTTCTAGGCACAAGAAGAAATAATCACAAGTTCATAGTGTCAATAATCTCAACATCAACCTTTTGATCCAAGATACCTCATTTATACCAAGTGTAAAATCCAACAACTTGTAGATGCATTATCTTCTTAATCAATAGCAAACTCAATATATTTAATATGCTTTAAAAAATCACATTGTGAGCTAAACCATAGTCCATGGTTGGCTTTTACAAGTATTAAAATACTTAAGTCCCATCACAATGAATTCCACTAGATCATGCTTAATCTTTTTAACACCATGCTATATTGGTCACTTGATTTAATCACATACATCATACCACCAATTTCCAAAGCAAATCGGTATTTGAAAACAATTAAGCAACATTTAATCTTTATTTCATATTAGAACGTATATGTTTCACTAACTTGTACCATTTTGATAGACCATCAAATGGTTTGTGAACATACATCACCAATGAAAAAGGGCTTCATGGTAATTTTATTTAGTGACAAAAACAGTCACTTTACAATTACACAAGATTGTTTTGTCATTTTTCTAACGGATTATCACTAATTGTTAAATGGCATAATAAAATCACAATGTTAATAACAGATAGGGGTGTCCATGTCAATATTCAAAGAATATATGAACAATCTTTTTTTTATTGACATCACATATCTATGCTTAATTGTATCATCATATTCACTTTTAAAAATAAATTAAAGATACAACATTTAACAATTTTTTTTATGTGTCAACATGCAATTATGGTCATAATTATACAGAATTTCACAACATAAAACATATTCACGGCTGTTAAAACAATTGATTATGACCATTGTGTTATCAGTTGCACTTGTCAACAACTACATGCATGTATCCAAGAAACCTATGGTTATTAATCATGCCACTAATTGATCATGAAATAGAGTAAATGCATTTTAACAAGTCATTTAATAGAATAGTTAACCAACTATTTAATTAAGTCAACCCATGGTATTTTTTCTGATCCATGTGAAAAGTTAATAATGCATATGTTTACTCATTAACCGACTAAACATCATAACCATTTTCATTTCTATTGCAATATATGTATCCAACGGTCGCCAAAACAAATGGCTTTCCATAAATTTGTTCATATTTAACCAATTGCAAATTCATAATAGTCAACTTGTGACAAACCCATGCAATTTGGTATGAAACAAATTTGATACCGTGATGTATCTTTGGACCAAAAGAGATTAGATAGACAAAGTACTTACAGTTATTCCCATTTATTTGATCAACAAAACACAAAGTACTGGCGATATTTATCCCTTTTTGTTTCAGCAGTGGCATACCGTTTCATGATACCAACAGTACCGAATGGGATTTATAATTACCCATTTAATAAAATATCATGTAATAGTATATGTGTTCCGATCAAACGAGAATATTTATTGATGCAACTTTTGCATGCATCCATCCCTTTTTTATCGATCATAACATTCCAAACACACATTTTATCTTTCGATCGAATACATCAAAATCAATTTTGAGTTTACTTCAAAATTCAAACGTCGATTGACAACAATAGATTGATATATTATTATTGTTGATCCAATATACATCAGACATCGATATTAATTTTGAATTTTCTTCAATCATCCATATCCATAGATATATATTATTCTTGGGTTCGCATATCAACATGTATAATAATACTATATAGGGCGGTGGCAAATACTACATGTAAAATCATACATGTCGATTATATTAATGCAACATGCAGAACCACACATACACCATGTAAAATCAATAGATCATGGGTTAAATTAGAAACGTGTACCTTTTCATTCATTATTCGATTCGACTAATGATTGTTTAACAGATTGTACCAATTCTCTCGACCGTTGCTAAATCTTAGAACACCAAGTTTCCACTATTTGAAATGTTTTCAACGATTCATCTTGATAATCGTCACCGAACATACTTTATAGATTTGTTAGAAAATAGGGTTGTAAATTGACTGCCGAATTCGTTCTTGAATCGTGTATTCACTTTCTCTATAAAGTATTTCGACCCTACGATTGCCTTGGTTACACGAAATCTTTACAGGGATAAGACAAGAACGCAATCAGTGTTTTTGGCAATGAAATCACTGATCAAATTATTAGAGAGTATGTGTATTTTCTGTATATTTGTTCATGATGAAAGCAAAAACATATTCCTATATTTATAGGAAGTGAAAAGGTGCGAGTGAAAGGACGCAACCTTTCAATGTAAATATGTAACTTTTCAACGAAAATATGCAACTCTTCATTTACATCTTTTAGAAATAACACCACTTTTCATGAAGAGATGTAACCATTCGTGGTTACCTTCCTATGAAAAGATGTAATTTCCTATACCTTATTGAATTAACTCGAACGAGCGTGCACTTCGCACTCTCCAAACTCGTCATTGAGCTTAATTCGATAAGCCTTTGCTTTCTAGTAAATCACAATTAACTAAAATGATTGTTGATAACACTAAAATCACCAATAGTTCGGTGTATATTTATAATATTAGAAACATCAACTTGCAGCCTCCTTATTTAATCACCACAACATATTCCATTCATCATTATCGTTTGTTCTTAATCCATCATAGTACTTGTTCATCGTCTTTAATTATTATCATTATTCGTTCGTTATGGTTTTAAAGTAGAAACACGATCATGACAGTAGTTGTAGCAGGAATAACAAGGCGGTGATGTAGATGGAGGTTCAAGAAGGTGGCGAGGTTGAAGGTTCGTTAAACATAAACGTATCATAAGTGGTGGCGACGATCGAACTAGAACGTGGAGAGAGAGAAAAGGTGGCGGATTCGGGTGTGGTAGTGTTTACAAGGTGGTGATGATGGGTTTTCGTGAGGTTGATGGTGTGTTGTGAAGATGGAGTGGGTTATGGTGGTAGATATGGAAGTGGCGGTTTGTATGATCATGGTTTAGTAATTCTCTTAAGTTTAGTTATTGTGATTTTGGGATGTACCTTGCATTCCACGACTGATAACTATGGAACGATTGCAGTTGAAGACAGGAACTCAGCTAATGAGGAAACTAAATATTTAAGTGAGTTTTATTCAAAAGGGTACTTGCACATTATATAAATCTCACCCGATAAAGCAATAATTAAATGGGTAACTTTATGAAAACATAGGATCTAGTGAGTTAATGAGCTGTTCCTTTTGTGCTATTATTGAAACTGACGTTGATGCATGTTGGGAAGGGATATGTCGACTCATTTGAAATGGCACAAAGGGTACACAAGAAAAGAATTAATGATTGATGATTGAAGTCAAAAAGGAGTATAGTGTTTTGGAGTAGTAATCAACTAATCAACACTTCAACAACAGTATTATTTGTTGCTTTCTACCGACGGTTTATTACGGACTACAATATAGTACTCTGTTGATAAATTAGTGGCGGATAAAAGTGTTCGGAAAAATTTCATATTTTTACATTAATTATCTTTATTTATTTCAGTCGTTATGGTATAAAATTCGTTCATTAATTTATTAAATAAAAAATTACATCAACTGTCCCATTCCATTCTGGGTAAAATATAAAAAGTGTTAAAATTAAATAACTAGGTCCTAAATACATTTTTAATAAGCCTAAAATTTATAGAACTCATTTCCGGATCACCGTTTATATTAAAATCATATATGTTTGAATTAAACTTCTCTAAATAATAATCGAAACGTCCAACGAGTATTACAATCATTAAATAATTATATTTAATATACTCTATACATATATTTATATTTATTTTTATATGTATACACATTGATTTACAAATAATGGTTCATGAATCGTCGAGAATGATCGAAGGTCAATTGAATATATGAAACAGTTCAAAATTTTTGAGACTCAACCTAACAGACTTTGCTTATCGTGTCTAAATCATATAAAGATTAATTTTAAATTTGGTCGGAAATTTCCGGGTCATGACACCAATTAAAGGATAAGAATGTCCAAATGAAACCACTTAATTGGTTAGAGCAATTGAGACTACTACCTATCACTTAGATTACATATATTATCAATTCCAAAAGTCTCGTGAACAGTTAGTTGCGACAGAAAAAAAATAGTTTTTTCGACCAGATATATAGCACTCGGTGTAGCACTTACCACAAATGCAGGGATAGCTGGGTGGTTGGTGCGCATGTTGCCTTACCGGCGCTGAACTTACTTCCTAGAGAGCTGTTAGAAAAAGAGCTCATATGTATAAAGATTTTCAGAAATTCGGAGAGACGGAGATGATACTATTTCATACCTGCTTTAGTAACTACGAGTTACTGTTCACAAATTTTGTGTTTTATTTAAGGGGGAATAAGACAAGTAACCAAAAAAAAAAAAAAAAATAATAGTAAAAAAAAAAAAAAAAAAAAAAAGAATTTTACCCCTAATTTAAAGGGAGCTGATTCGTACACCACTATTTTTAGCCATACACCACTAAATGTGCATTAGGCAGTTGTACAGTACAGTGCTTTAAAGCACAACTAGTGGTGTATGGCTAAAACTTGGTGGTGTACGAATCATCGCCCTAATTTAAAATGTTCAATTGTGTGTTGTTCTATCGAGACAAATGAAGAAGAATCAATATTAAGATTGGAGTCTTTTGATCGTGACCTAACCTCATTTTCAGACCCACTCTGTTCAGTATTCACGTGACAAGTCGTACAAAATATTTGACCAAATCCCAGTGATAGATAATGTTTTCTTTAAAATTTTCACCAACCTCTCAATTACTGTCATTGTTCTTGTTTTCTTCAAGAAAAAGATACTCTCCAACAACTTAAAAAAAAGTATCTGAAAACTGTTTATCATCAAAAACAACTAGTGTTTATTTTATTTTGTTTTTCCTTTCATAAATTATATTTGTGGAGTGAATATGGCAAGCCATGACATCTGCTGCAATTGGATTTGTGGTGACACCAAATTTACCCCTGATAACACAAACACCATAAAGTGCACCATGGTTATGTTTTCTTCCAAGTTTAAGAAAAGTTCTAAGGCTCGTAAAGGCTGCTGATGAAGAAGCACCACCGGCTCCAGCCTCCGCGTCTTCTAAAGATCGCACCTAAGCTACCTCCAATTGGACCTAAGGAACCCAGGTATATATTGCACTAGAGATGTGTGCATTTAATGTTTTCATATCTATTATTTAATTTAATTTACACTATTTGACTTCTCTTGAAACATCTTTCATGGTTGATGTGAGCCTGCTATATTAAAATTTAAAGGTATAATTCTTGAAGTTATATTGGCATTAGTAATCTACTTGAATGCAAAAACAGAATTTTACCAATTTGGCCATTTGATTGCATTGTAATTACTTTGTGTGATATATATTGTTTAACATGATTTAGCAAATCAGATTGTCTAATGTGGTAAGGAGCCCAGACTTTACAACATCAGATCTTCAGATTGTAGGTAATGATTTTTAAAAACTTTTAAGCCTGTACTTTGCCTTCTACAAGCGTGTACTTTGCCACCTACAAATAGACTATGATTGGTATATTTGATGGCTAATAGTATCTATATCCACATTAGTTTAAATTTTTACCTATGGATCTACATCCCGATCACATTTTCACAGGAACAAATAGTGTGAAACAATGACAGAACAAAGTGAGTTGATTAGCGCTTTAATAGATAGCAACTGCATTCAGTCAATAGAAAGTTTTGTAGACGATTATGGACGGATCTTAGGTCGCTTGCAATCGAAACTAGAGGCGGAAAACACTAGAATCGAGTAAAACCGAGATATGGGTCGTATTGGGATCGATTTGGTCAAACCTAGAATGAAAACTAGATTAGATCGACACCTAAACGTATGATTTCGGTGGTAAATGGTGTTAGGGATCGAAAGGAACGAAAACCAGTCTACTAGGGTTAATAGAATGTGTAACCTCACAAAGGAGGCTTAAACCCGTATATATACTGCACCACAGACACACTCGATCGATTGTGTATGCAGTTTAACATATTGATTGTTTAATTAGTTAAGCACGCACAATCACAAATATAATCAATAGTCACATGAAAACGTTATTACATAACCAAATGTATTAAACGACAAATTAATCTACGGCTGGGGATTCATGCACCAACAAGTTTGTTGTACAATTTTGCTAACATGTGTATTCGCTACAGTTCAATGACATTGTTTGACTATAATATGTAAAAGTAAAACAGATATGATACATAAGAAACAAACTTTCTTATGGGGAATGGCTTTTTATATGGGATTCACTATTTTCACTCAAACCTATTGAAGATGCAAGTGTTTCATGTTCTTTTTTTATTTAGTGCTTGCATAACATTTAATCATTGATTTTATATGTATTAAGCCTGATGAGTTTTAGTGAGTTTCTAACTTGAATGGGCTATGAATATATTTGAAAATATATTTATAACCTGAATGATTTGGTTGCAGATGAATATTTGGGCCAATAAGAGTGCTGCAAGGCCTGTCCAAATGTCAACACCTCTTCAGGTAACGAAGGTATCTCTATAATGCTTCTTTGTAGTGACAGGAGTGGAATTGAAAGATCAGGGCAAGGTAATTTTGTTGGGTTCCAAGTAATTTTGTGGCTAATCCTTTTGTTTGACCTTTTTGTTACAAAAGATTTATAATCTAAACGTACCAAATGCAACATGAATACATATATCGATCTATCTATATATTAAAAAAATTAAGCTATAAGAATACGAACATATTTAAGATTACAAAACAACGTGAATATATATATTAAAATAAAGCTATAAGGATACGAACATATTTAAGATTACAAAACGAATTCTACGTATGTTCTGCCGCAACGCAACGCGCTAACCCCATCAACCTTGTAAATAAATTATTGATGCAGGTTTTTAAATATTAAAATTTTTAAAACGTGCAGTTTTTACGGGCATTACCTAGTCAGCCAATTACATGAAAGCTTGTATGAGGCTAATATAAATGATACTATACCTAAAAAAGGGGCCGGGTTAGGTCAAGGATCAAATGGATTTTAGTCGAAATGGGTCATGTATCAAAAGGGGGTCGGTTTTAAGCAAGGTTGCAGAAATCGGTTCTCGGGAGCATGGTTTTAAAAAACGGTTGAGGCGTACGCCTCGAGGCGGGCCTCAGTGCGATTTTCATGTTTTGCGTTTTGAAACGGGTGCCTCACAGCTCAGAAAAAACGTACGCCTCAAAATTGAGAGGCGGTTCGATTTTGGAAAGAGGCGATACGATTGAAGAGGCGTGCGCCTCACAGTGTTTACCAAAAAAGTAGCGGCATAATTGTGTTTAGCAAAAAAGTAGCTTTTTGTTAGTGGCTTTTTGTTATTTGTTTGGGCTAATGTGTTACTTTTTGTAAATTATTGAACTGCTTTTGCTTTTACTCAGAGTCATTTTTGAGTTGCCCAATTTAAATGTTTAAATCCAACATAGGATTATAAAATTGCTTCACTAAGGAGGAGGTTAGTGGCAAACATCATAAAGTTTTGTTTCATCTATGCTTTTGCTTTCTGGCTTTGGTAAATTTGGTAAATACTATTATTAATGGGTGAAAAAGTAATGAGACATGCTTAATACTAAGAGAAAACTTTTGCATTCGGGGTTTTTATCAACAAATTAAAGAAAACAAACAAAACTAAGTAAGTAGTGTAACTTTTTTTTTTTGAATGTGGAAGATCATGATGACCCGGATGATGATGATGATTATCCTTATGTTATTTGAGCTTGAATATAATCTTTGTTTTGTGTTTTTTACCAGCATTTGTTGATGTAATGAACTTATATTTTGAAACGGTTGAAACTTGTAATGAACTTATAATTTTCTATGTATTTTTTTAACTCCGCCTCGAACGTACGCCTCGGTTCGCCTCGAGGCATACGCCTCGCCTCACAAAGGGAAATCGCCTCAAGGCACGTTTCCGTTTTTTAAAACCTTGCTCGGGAGTTCTCGGCAGGGTCTCCAAAACGAGAACTCGGAGAACTCGGGGAGTTATCGGCGGTTGACTTTCGTTGACTTTTGAGATTTTATCGAGTTTTTTCCGAGATTTGACCGATTTTACCGAGATTTGACAGATTTTTCTGAGATTTGACCGATTTTTCCGAGATTTGACCGATTTTTCCGAGATTTGACCGATTTTTTGGAGATTTGACCGATTTTTGGTCGTTGACCGATTTTTTGACCGATTTCAAAACGAGTTCTCGCCAGGAATGAAATTTCGAGTTCTCGCCGAGTTCTCGCCGAGTTCTCCCGATTTTTGCAACCATGGTTTTAAGAAAAGGGTCAAACGGGTTCCCATTTTTGATGAATTAGGTTGAATTGTTTTGTAGTTTGATCAGTTTTGGTTTAGAATTTTCCAAAGGTATATTTATATAGTTCAAATAACTAAATTAAATTAAATGCTGCTGATGACCTAGAACAGTTATTTAAGATCAAAGTTGTCTAGACTTATGATTTCATCATAAAAGGTCTAATGTACAAATTGGTGGCTATTGGTCAAAAGTTGGGTCAATGTCTTTCAAAGTTGTCGTATTTCACTATGAAATATACATACATACATATATATATATATATATATATATATATATATATATATATATATATATATATATATATATATATATATATGTATGTATGTATGAATTAAATGGTTTAGTTAGTGAAAGTTGTGGCTTTAAAATATGTATATAAACTAGTGGAGGAGCCCTCGCTTCGCGTCGGGGCTTCGTTTCGGATATAATTTGTTAAGTTTAGTTCGGAAAATTAAAGGCGGTTAAAAATTTAGGTGGATTTGTTGGGGGGTTTTATGGAAAATAATGAAGTTACGCTTTGGCCCCCTGAAGTTTAACTTTAGACCCTATGGAGTTTCCATTTTTTACCCTAGGAATTTACATCTGGCCCCTAAAGTTTATAATGGTTGTTAATGTTTAGTGCGGTGGCATTGCGGGTACAACCTTTTTTGCGCGAGGTATAAACGATTGAAGCATGGGGAGGAACTATTCATAAGGCCTCTGTCTTTTAGCGATATAGATAATATATATTTAAAAGTCAATGTTGGTCAACGTCTGTCTCGACACTTTGAGATTCCAACCGTCTCGCGTATTTTTTAACCTTGAATGTAGTTTAGACGAGCAAACAATGCAGAGAGTAATTGAAAATATGTTGAGACGGACGTTGACTTTTTAAATATATAATAAATAATAAATAAATATATTTATATACATGATGAACAATAATTAAGATATCTGAATCAGATTCTAATTAGTTAATCTAACATCTGTTCAATTAAATTGGATAATTTGGCATATAAAGGTATGCGGGTTAGGCAATTAACAAGGATTATATTTTTTGTTTTAAAGCTTGAGGAACATAAGGACAACAACAACAAAACTCAATTTCACAAAAGTGGGGTATGTGGGAGGTAAGATGTAGACAATCTTTCCCATATTCTAGAATAAAAAGAGAAATCATTTTTTCAGCCAGAGCGAAACACCCAAGAGTACAGAAAGTCCTCCCTCTCAATGTTCTGTGGATAGAGAGATTGCTTCCGAATGGACCTCCGGCCAATAACTAGGTTATAAAAAAACAAAAAAAAATGTGAGATGCCATGAAAATGGTAAAATTAAATTTCTATACGTTTTAAACCTGACTGAAGTTCAATTTTGGCTCTAAGCGACAGTCAAGTCGCCAATAAATCGACGCTTGCTATTTCCTCGATTAATAGAGCTATAATAGAGGAAAATAAGGAGTATCTGAATAATGAAAAAGGGATATTCTAGCTTCACCTTTCACTAGATAAGAATGAACAAAATTGCTATCACTTGGTTTCCTCAAGAAGAGTGACAGCGCAAGTATCATTAGCCCACTCGTGTATTACTTTGCAGTAGATTTCTGCTTCTCCTTCTAAAGGACCCTCCACTTCTGTAAGTAACTGTGGTGCACTCACTCACTACTAGAAGCATTCCTTGTTCACTTTATAAGGTTCAACCAACCAACCAACCAACCAACCAATTTTCTTGCTATGAGCATCAAATCAAATGGTGACTTTATGGGAGAATCAAACAGACACCAACCGTATGTCTTTTCTTTTCGGATTTTGGTTTCACGGGACTATGACACAGAGCTTCCCCTCAACTAATTCTTCTCCGTTGTAACATCTCGTTGAGAATTGGTCACCACAAGTTTGTTTGCATCAACACTTAAAAAAGTTTCTAACTTTGAATCATTTCAGCAACTACACCACTTTCTTCCAGACACATTGAAATTGAAACCTTACATGCACACGAGTCTTGAGGGACTCGTCTTCAAAATCATCAAAGATGCAAACTACTCCCTTCTAATACACACACACACATAAGGCACTTGGTCCATCACACTATTCATCACATCATCCATCATCTCAATAGACAATTTGCATGAGGCTGCAAAGTTTGTCCATCATTATCATGTAAGAATGTGCACTCTCATTATCAATATTTTCAAACATGATAAAGAAATAGGTGTCAATGTTTAAGTTGTTGTCAGATGCAGGTGCGTTTAGAAGTAATTGATGGTCTTTTCTTTACATATATTTAAGAACGTAGAATAAATTATATGACAGAAATTGATCCAGAAACAATATTAATGTACATCAAAATCTTAAAGTTTCATCATAATTAATATTAATATTAATATTAATATTAATATAATTAGTAACAATAATATTCTTCATTAATGCATCATCAGAATCATTATCACATCTATTAATATAATAATAATATTTTCTTATGCCGAATGCATTTGAAACCCCACTCGCACATACGCGAGGTTCCACCGCCCTATAAACTTCAAACAAAAAGTTTAGATAAATATGACGCACACGGTTGTCGATGCTCACGTACTCTACCTGGTTTGGAGTAAGTTCAGTGGTGCCCCTATTTGGGAGGGGTGCTAGAGGTACTATCTTCGGGTGTTGTAGAGCATTTCTCAGAAATCTGAGCAATTGCACAAGTTTACTCTTGTTATAGAGCCGTCTACTTACTTGCATATTTTGTTCTTGCTGTATTACTATTTCCACATTATCTATAAGTCTTTGGCGAAATAGCACATACCAACCACTATTGAGTGTAATACTAGTAAGATTAACTTCAGGAGCACAGATGTGAGTCACTAAAAGTGCGGATGAAACTGGGTCCTCATTAATAGTGTTACTATCAGCTATAAGAAAGCTCACTCTTCGTTTTGGACTCCAACACCATGGTTTTTTCATAGTCCACTCATACCATAAACTCCCTGGATCAATAAAACCACCAATACCATTGTCCTGCAATTTCAATTATGTTAAACAATGTTTTTTATAATAATGTAGCACTATTATCTCACAATAAAAACTAACCTTTGGTTTGAATCCACAAGTTTCAGAATTAAATCCTGAATTTCGGGTATATTAATTTCGGGTATATTGCTTAAGTACTGTAGATTTTGTGTAATATAGTTGAAATTCACGAAATATCACATCTTTTGGGATTGTAATCGTAACTCTTCCCCATCATATGGTAAATCGCGTTAGTAAATATGTGAAATATAGTTTCACCAACGTTGAACACCTCATGATTATGAAATGCAGTTGATTGCATTCCTATCTAATAAAATTGTTATAGTTTTGCTTAATCTTTTATTGCAGTTCATAGTCATGAGGTGTTCAATGTTCGTGAAACTATATTTCACATATTTACTAACGGGATTTACCATATGATGGGGAGGAGTTACGATTACAATCTCAAAAGAGGTGATATTAATATCGTGGATTTCAAATATATTACACAAAATCTACAATACTTGGGCATTTTACCCGAAATTCAGGATTTAATTTTGAAATTTGTGGATTCAAACTAGATGTTAGTTTTTATTGTGAGATAATAGTGCTAAATTATTATAAAAAAACATTTTTTAACATATTTGAAAATGCAGAGCAGTGTTATTGGGTGTTTTATTGATCCAGGGAGTTTATGGTATGAGTGGACTATGAAACAACGATGCTGTTAGAGTCCAAACGAAGAGTGAGCTTTCTATAGCTGTTAGTAACACTATTAATGAGGACCCAATCTCAGCCACACTTTTAGTGACTCACATCTGTGCTCCTGAAATTAATCTTACTAGTACCACACTCAATAGTGATTGGCAGGTGCTATTTCGTTAAAGATTTTATAGATAATGTGGAAATAGTAATACAGCAAGGACTAAAGACGCAAGTAATTAGACGGCTGTATGACAAGAGTAAACTCGTACAATTGCTAAGATTTATAAAAAAAAAAGCTCTACAACACTCGAAGATAGTACCTCCAACATCGCTCCCTAATAGGGGCACCACAGAACTTACTCCAAACTAGCTAGAGTATGTGAGTATCGACAACCGTGTGTGGCATATTTATTCAAACTTTTTGTTTGAAGTTTATAGGTCGGTGGAACCTTACGTATGTGCGGGTGCGATGTCAAATGCATTTTGCTTAAGAAAGTATTATTATATTAAATATATGTGATGATGATTCTGATAATGTATTTATAAAGAATATTGTTGTTATTAATTATTATATTAATATATTAATTATGATGAAACTTTAAGCTTTTGATGTATATATTAATATTGTTTCTGGATCGGTTTCTGTCAAATACTTTATTCTACGTTCATAAAAAGATGTAAAGGAAAGACCGTCAATTACTTCTAAACAAACCTGTATCTGACAACAATTTGCATATTGACACTTAATATGTGTGCGTGTTAGAAGGAGAGCATTTTGCATCTTTGATAATTTTAAAGACGAGCCCCCCAAAACTCGTGTTCACGTAAGGTTTCAAATTTCAATGGGTCTCGAGAAAGTGGTGTGGTTGCTGAAATGATTCAAAGTTAGAAATTATTCTAAGTGTTAGTGCAAACGAACTTGTGGTGTCCATAACAGTCCAACCGCAAGTTCTGTCGGAGTATTAATGTGTGGTTAATCAATTATCAATTACATAAATATATCGGAGTATATATAAATGTAAGAATAGAAAATCAAATTTTAGATTTGATACGAATTGAAGTTTTTTTATATTTACAGAGTTTTGAGATTTTGTTCAAAAAGAAACAAAAAGATGAAGTTACATTTGACCTCCACATGATTATCACATGTTAATGTTAACTGAAAACTAACGAAAGTTAGCTAGAGGGACTATTGATATGCACTTATGTATAATTCAAGGATGATGCATATAACTTTTACAAGATAAGGGACTATCGGTATAACTTCATAAAAATCACAGGGACCATCAGTGTAATTCACTCAAATCTTTTATGCCAATACTTTATTCAAGTAGGACAAAAAGATAGATAAAAAATACGGAGTAAGACTGAAAAGTTAAGAAAAAACATGTGACAGATATTTTTATTATTATTAATTATTTTACGTAGTAGTACTCTAATTTTTTTTTTCTTTTAACAATAAAAAGTAGATAAGATACATATGCCCTTTTTCCGTTACCCCTTTTAACTTCCCTCTTATCTTCTTCTCATCCCTTAATTTTTTTATCCATACACACCTAAGTTACTATTATATCCTTAGGTATAATAATGAAGTTCAACTCCTAGACGAACTTAGAAATATAATTGTAAGTTTTATGATTAAAAGTAAGTATGGATCAAAAATGGGTGTGTGAATATCACATCTCCCTTAAACACCCTGCAACATGTTTCCAATTTTTTCGTTGATGAAAAAAAATCAATCTCAGAATTTGATGCTTGTACTGTGATACGCCACATAAGATATAATAATTCTTCCTTTTTCCAACCCACAACCCACCCTACAAAGTCCGGCACATGTCGGCAACCAAAAACATCTCCGACGATTCTAACCTTTCAGATCTACTACATTTTACCCAAAATCACGTAAAACCACTGACACTTTAAGAGTCTTCTAGCTTTTCCGAACAAACTCTGAATTTTTCATCACATTTCGACCGCAAGAGCTCCTCCACGCACCGCTACATGTCCTGCCAGAATTTTTCTGTCTTGCCGGATTCTTCTTTTTCCTCGCGTTTCAGTTCTCTGCATTTGTTCTTTATGTTTGTGTGACTGATGGTGGTTGTTACCGATGGTGGTTTCCCGTGGTGTTTGTTGCCGACGGTAGTTGTGGTTATAATGTTTTGAGAAAAAAGGTATGTTTTTGTTCTTTGTGTTTTTGAGCGACGATGATATTTGTCGGCGATGGTTTCCGGTGGTGTTTGTTGTCGGCGGTTGTTATAGGTGGTGTCTGGAGATGGTGGTTGACGGTGGGTATGAAGTTCAAATTTATGAAAGAAAAAAGTAAATTGACGAATTTACCCCTGCTATAAACGATGCTCTTATCTTTAGGAAATAAAGTATAATAAATATATACTCCACCCGTCCCGTTACATGTGTCCACTTACTTTTTGCACATAGTTTTAGAAAATCACACTAACTTCATTAATCACCAATCAGAAATCTTTTCTCTTCAGAATAACCCTTCTTATTGGTTGAAATACAAAGTGGACACTTGAAATGAGACATCCCAAAATGAAAATGTGGACACTTGTGGTGGGACGGAGGAAGTAGAAAGGAGATGATGTGGGATAACATTATCAAATTGTAACAACCCGTCCTAATCCTCCTGGACGAAGTCATCAACATCTGGTCCCATTGCGAGGTACTGACCTAAATATGCCATGTACGACTCCAAGTAATATCTCTAATATGAGCAAATGCACAGCGGAAGATCTCTTTCATACCTGAGAATAAACATGCTTAAAAATGTCAACCAAAAGGTTGGTGAGTTCATAGGTTTATCATAACAATCATTTCAATATATTAATAGACCACAAGATTTCCGTTTATAAATATATGTACACTCGCAAGTGTATAAAAATATTCTATAAGTTGTAGGCACCCGGTAACAAGCCTTAACGTTCATGTTTTACCCTCTGAAGTACACCAGATCAGGTGTGTTTAAAATAACCTTGAAGTACTAAAGCATCTCATAGTCAGGATGGGGTTTGTCAGGCCCAATAGATCTATCTTTAGAATTCGCGCCTACCGTACATAGACAAGTAGTTTAATGTTACCAAGCTAAGGGTATATTTCTGGTTTAAACCCACATAGAATTAGTTTTAGTACTTGTGTCTATTTCGTAAAACATTTATAAAACAGCGCATGTATTCTCAGTCCAAAATTATATATAAAAAGGGATTAATGAAACTCACCATACTATATTTTGTAGTAAAAATACATATGACGTCATTGAACAAGTGTAGGGTTGATCTCAGATTCATGAACCTATATCATTTATATATATTAACACATATAATTGTATGTGGATCAATATATATATATATATATATATATATATATATATATATATATATATATATATTTATTGGTGGTAACACTTTTACATTAATAACTTATAGGTTTTATTATTTAATTAAATATATTCATTATATATATTTTAAATAAGTATATTATTAATATAGTTAAGTTATTAGTAACAAAAAAAAAATCATTTATTTGTTAAATTAATACTGGTAATAATACTAGATTGAGAATAGTAATAATAATGATAGTAATAATAGTAATAATAAAATGTTAATTTTTAAAATGATAATTTTACAAATAACTTTAATAAAAATGATAACTTTACTAAAAATGGTTCTTTTAATACTAATATAGTTGTAATAATAATAATAATGATACTAGTAGTAAAAAAAAAAACTAATAATAATAATAATAATAATAATGTTAATAATACTAATATTAATGTTAAAAATAATAATAATAATAATAATAATAATAATAATAATAATAATAATAATAATAATATATAAGATAATAATAATAATATTAAATAACTACCTCAAAGGAGTAGCCCTTAAAAATAATGCCCAAGTTCGGGTTTTGAACCCGCGACGTCCCGCTAACCCGATAATACTCCTAAAACTAAAAGGCCGTTGCCAAGGCTCGAACCCGAGACCTCTTGTATAACACCAACACATACTCGACCATTGAACCGTTCATACTTTCTTGTATAACCTCGCACGCCTAATTATTCAATATGTACAAATCGTTTACTATCTTCCTCATTCTATAGCATCATTTTCATCTTCACTCATCATCAACTTCGTTATCCATTATCATTGTAAATTCGCTACAACAATTTCACAGAATCATCTCTGCATCGTATACCATCATCAACTTTTATTATTATTATAACATCATTAATTTTTACATAACTCTCATAATTATTATAAAATCACGACTTCATAATTCCATCATCATTTAATCCTAGTTATCATCGTCACAGGGACATCACCTTCGTAATTCATCATCAAATTAACAACATAAACATCCTTACTCATCTCATTTATGTTTAAGTTCACACGAGGAAAAAAAAAATAGAAGTTGGATTTCATACGGCCCAAATAGAAACAGGATTATGGCAGCCCAATCGTGACTAGCTAGATTCTCAGCCCAATAGGAAAACATAGCCCAACATGTTCAAATAATTATATGGCCCGAGATAAAATGGTGGCACAACTGAACTCTGTAACAATCCTATTTCCTTTTTCTTTAATACCCAAGTGGGGTTCGGTGTATATTTATAATATTAGAAACATCAACTTGCAGCCTCCTAATTTAATCACCACAGCATATTCCATTCATCATTATCGTTTGTTCTTAATCCATCATAGTACTTGTTCATCGTCTTTAATTATTATCATTATTCGTTCGTTATGGTTTTAAAGTAGAAACACGATCATGACAGTAGTTGTAGCAGGAATAACAAGGCGGTGATGTAGATGGAGGTTCAAGAAGGTGGCGAGGTTGAAGGTTCGTTAAACATAAACGTATCATAAGTGGTGGCGACGATCGAACTAGAACGTGGAGAGAGAGAAAAGGTGGCGGATTCGGGTGTGGTAGTGGTGGTGTTTACAAGGTGGTGATGATGGGTTTTCGTGAGGTTGATGGTGTGTTGTGAAGATGGAGTGGGTTATGGTGGTAGATATGGAAGTGGCGGTTTGTATGATCATGGTTTAGTAATTCTCTTAAGTTTAGTTATTGTGATTTTGGGATGTACCTTGCATTCCACGACTGATAACTATGGAACGATTGCAGTTGAAGACAGGAACTCAGCTAATGAGGAAACTAAATATTTAAGTGAGTTTTATTCAAAAGGGTACTTGCACATTATATAAATCTCACCCGATAAAGCAATAATTAAATGGGTAACTTTATGAAAACATAGGATCCAATGAGTTAGTGAGCTGTTCCTTTTGTGCTATTATTGAAACTGACGTTGATGCATGTTGGGAAGGGATATGTCGACTCATTTGAAATGGCAAAAAGGGTACACAAGAAAAGAATTAATGATTGATGATTGAAGTAAAAAAGGAGTATAGTGTTTTGGAGTAGTAATCAACTAATCAACACTTCAGCAACAGTATTATTTGTTGCTTTCTACCGACGGTTTATTACGGACTACAATATAGTACTCTGTTGATAAATTAGTGGCGGATAAAAGTGTTCGGAAAAATTCCATATTTTTACATTAATTATCTTTATTTATTTCAGCCGTTATGGTATAAAATTCGTTCATTAATTTATTAAATAAAAAATTACATCAACTGTCCCATTTCATTCTGGGTAAAATATAAAAATTGTTAAAATTAAATAACTAGGTCATAAATACATTTTTAATAAGCCTAAAATTTATAGAACTCATTTCCGGATCACCGTTTATATTAAAATCATATAGGTTTGAATTAAACTTCTCTAAATAATAATCGAAACGTTCAACGAGTATTACAATCATTAAATAATTATATTTAATATACTCTATACATATATTTATATTTATTTTTATATGTATACACATTGATTTACAAATAATGGTTCATGAATCGTCGAGAATGATCGAAGGTCAATTGAATATATGAAACAGTTCAAAATTTTTGAGACTCAACCTAACAGACTTTGCTTATCGTGTCTAAATCATATAAAGATTAATTTTAAATTTGGTCGGAAATTTTCGGGTCATGACAGTACCTACCCGTTAAAGAAATTTCGTCCCGAAATTTGATCGAGGTCGTCATGGCTAACTCTAAAAATGTTTTCATGACGAATATGAGTTGATAAATAGAGTTTTATCACCGTTGAGTAATATGAATAAGACAATTCGATTACTCGCAGCGTATGAGTAAAGCTATCACAAAATAATGAAATGAGGAAAATAAGATTCGACCTGACTTTTGACATAGTCACGATTGATTTTCAAAATTCAAAGAATTTAGAGGAAATCTTTGTAATAAGATTTGGTTCTTCGGTAATTAAGGAAATTATAATCCTCTTTGGTTAAATGCGATAATCTGTTTCGATTGCTCTGTCGGATATCTCACTATAAATTCACCCTCTTCGTTTCCTTTATATTTTGGAGTTCTATACTTTAGTTTTCTCTTCCCGACTTTAAGTCAAGCGAATAATGGTCCAGAATTCATAGATATAAATTTCGAAATGAACATAGCTAACGTTCTAAGAGAGGAATTGTAATAGCACGATCTTGATTGGTTAAATTACTAGGATCAATGAGGATAGAACTATCAAGAATATATTTTCTTGATATGTTCAGAGGTTAAGTAGAATGAAAGAGCAATGTAACATGGTTCATGATAAAGGTATCATCCGTGATCCTTTATCACGTTCCATTAGAAACTCAGCATGACTTACTGTAATATAATCACGTTGGCCGAACGTCATTATATTATACTAACTCATGCTTCAATTCTCAACACTTCTCCATAAATCATTCATAATTTATACTTAGATTTTACAGAAGTTTCCAATATAATGAAATACAGAAAACACGAAGAGGTAGATAATTTCGGACAAGAATATTTATGAAAATATCCTCAGAAATATCGAAGATATTTATGATGATATTTTGGAATTTATAAGTTCAAAAGTTGACGAAGAAAATTTTTTCGCAAGATTTTAACATGACTTCGGAACAAGATATTTTCTAAAGATTTCGGCGGATCCAGAATTACCTGGGTTCTTTGAATATAGGGTTTGGTCCTTGTATTTTCCCTTGGTCTCCTTCACGGTTAGCTCAATCCGTTTTTCAGTACCAAATTTTTCTTTCAAGCGTTCCTAACACTCCATTCTTTATTATCAAACTTTTGGCCATTTAGGCCATCTACAATTTTACTGTTTCGCCTGCATTTAATGCAGCCATATCTGAATTGTCGGTTATCAATCCGAGGTGGTTTCAAGAGAATTGTGTTTTTAGATGGTTAAACGCCAATGGTAATATGGTGGAATATAAAAGGTTCTCTGGTAACAATAAATGAGCACTCATATATATCAAAGTTATAATAAGATTGTTTTGAATGAAAAAATCGGTGTTGATTTGTTGGAGATGTGACAAAATTTGCTACTTTGAAAAGAATTATCAAGTTATTTTGGGTAATAATAACACTAAGGAATTAGCACAGATACGTGTTAAACGTTTACTCAAGTTCCGAGAGTTTTTCAGGTGCATAACTATATGCATAAATCTTTTCTTCCGTAGATGAAGTGCGGTTGGTTCATCCTCTCGATTGAGGTGTTTTCAAGAATCATGAAAGGTTTGAACACAGATTGTAATTGTCAAGATACAAATGAGGTTTAAGATGAACTCAAGTGTCAAACTTGAAGAGTTGTTTAGTTTCATATGTTATAATCAATATTTTAATTCATTTTAATTGTCCACTGCTGATAGTCCATAGTTCAAAGTTCACAGTTAGCAATTCAATAATTCGTATATAGTTTAATATATAACATTCGGATTAATTAGTACGTATCGTGACCCGTGTACATGTCTCAGACTCGATCACAACTCAAAAGTATATATATTATTGTAGAATCAACCTCAACCCTGTATAGCTAACTCACGCATTACTGCATATAGAGTGTCTATGGTTATTCCAAATAATATATATACATGCGTCGATATGATATGTCAAAACTTTGTATACGTGTCCCGATATTTAAAGTGCGTAAAATAAATAACAGAATTTAAATGACGATAAATAAAATTGCGATAATATAAATTGCGATAATTAAATTGCGGTAAATAAAATGAACCAGTTAGCTAGGAACAGTTAGCGTGGATTCTTAACAAGATTTTTCTCATAGTCAATTCGTTTGTTTCTAACAAATTTTATTTTGTTAAATGTTTTTCTTCATTATGCCACTTGCTGGATTCTGATAAGTCAAAATTCAATTATGAAATTGAATGAAAATGGTTACTCTGTGGTGAACGGATTCGTATAGCTGTAGATGTGAGTAAGATAGTAAATGACCGTTTAATCAGATTCGAAGAATGTACAGTGTAACTTTTTAATGTGAAATCTAAATATTCCTCGGGTATTACCTACCCGTTAAAATATTTTCACTATTAATAGTTTGTACGAAAGAAATTTGTAATTACAATCTTTATGAAAATATATATATATACATATATATTTTCTTCAGATGAAATCATGGATTTAATGAGTTAATATAATATTAAGCTCATATGATTTTCGTTTTGAGCTAGAATAAGTAATCTCTAAAACTACTAGGAACCACATATTCTTCACAGAATATTAATGAAGTTATGGATCAATACTTCATCGTTCATTGTTGTTGATACTTCTTGGTATCTATGGTGTGTATGATGTTGATGTTCGAGGTATAGATTGTGATGTCGAGACATGTGATGCTGATGTTGTTGTTGGTGGTAATGGTACTGTTGTTGCTGCTGATAGTGGTACTGTTTATGCTGCTGGTGCTGCTGATGCTGTTGGTACTGCTGATGGTGACGGTGCTGATGTTGATGGTGCTTGTGGTGCTTGTGATGCTTGTAAATCACGCACCATTCTTGTCAGGGTTTCTATCCTACCCTCTATCATTTCTATCCACCCACTCATCTGATTCGATAGATCTTGATTATCAATTCGAAGTTCCCTAACTTCTTCTAATATTCCCCTTTGATTGGTATTCGGAAGTAGAGGTTGAATATTTTCCGAGATTGAAGTAATGTGACCTTCGAGGTGGAAAATTTTGGCAAGAAGCGTGAAAACAATGTTGCGCATAGGTTCACCGGTGAGTACATCGTTTTCTCCGATGTTAGGAGGTAAGTTTGGTTCACGGTAGGGTTCGCCTTCTTCGTTTCTCCATCGAGTGAGTAAGTCTCGGACCCAGCCCCATTTCCTCCAGAAAAATAGCTAAACGGTGGAGACACTTCTGGTTCATTGACTTCAGAGTCTACTTCAATACGCATCTCGAAATCGCTTCCGAAACTAATAGAATCCAAGCCAGGTGTAGGATCCATCTTTCACGATCAGTAAGAGAATTTTGATATGAAATGATTTTAGGATATCGGATGATATTCTAATTACATAGAATACCTATATATATAGTACAGAAGATCCCGTGAATTACGGAGGAAATTTAGGAAACGTGTCAGACAAATTTTAGTGTGATGGGATATGAATTTGTCTGTACACCATCTATGCAATAATTGCAATAAGACGCGTCTAGACTGAAAATGATATGTAGATATTTTTTTTTTCCGACAAAGAATGGTAATCAAAGCTTTTGACATACAGACCAGATTCAAGTCTAGACTTATTAATATAACCTAACAACTACTAGGCCGAAGTCCAGACTTATTAATGCATCCTAACAACTACTATTTAGACACACTAATGCAAGACCTGGTTCGCTACGACCACCGCTCTGATACCAACTGTAACAACCCGTCCTAATCCTCCTGGACGAAGTCATCAACATCTGGTCCCATTGCGAGGTACTGACCTAAATATGCCATGTACGACTCCAAGTAATATCTCTAATATGAGCAAATGCACAACTGAAGATCTCTTTCATACTGATAATGCTAAAAACGAACATATATTTCATAGCATTATTCCTCAAGAAAGACAAGCTTTTAGTTGCAATTGTTCTATTTACAAGTGATATTCGTTTAAATGATAAAAGGTGAAGACAAAAGACAGATTCGACGAATTGAAGACACAAACGACCAAAAAGCTCAAAAGTACAAAAGACAATCAAAGAGGTTCCAATTATTGATAAGAAACGTCTCGAAATTACAAGAGTACAAGATTCAAAACGCAAAGTACAAGATATTAAATTGTACGCAAGGACGTTCGAAAATCCGGAACCGGGACCAGAGTCAACTCTCAACGCTCGACGCAATGGACTAAAAATTACAAGTCAACTATGCACATAAATATAATATAATATTTAAATAATTCGTATAATTATTTATATATTATATAAATAAAATAAACCGTCGGCAAGAAAGACTCCAAAATGGAGTGAGCTGTATTTATAAACTCCGCGACTCGCGGAGTTTGAAGGCAAAAAGGGCCGCGAGTCGCGGAGTATACCTGAACTCAATTCCCTATAAAGCCAACCGAATTCTGATCATTTTTCACACTCATATATCCATCTCTCTATCTATATACGTAAATATTTATATTTATATTTTAATTTTAATTTTAATTTTAATTTTAATTTTAATTCTAATAATAAGGGTATGTTAGCGAATATTGTAAGGGTGTAAGTCGAAATTCTGTCCCTGTAACGCTACGCTATTTTTAATCATTGTAAGTTATGTTCAACCTTTTTAATTTAATGTCTCGTAGCTAAGTTATTATTATGCTTATTTAATCCGAAGTAATCATGATGTTGGGCTAATTACTAAAATTAGGTAATCGGGCTTTGTACCATAATTGGGGTTTGGACAAAAGAACGACACTTGTGGAAATTAGACTATGGTCTATTAATGGGCTTTATATTTGTTTAACTAAATGATAGTTTGTTAATGTTAATATAAAGATTTACAATTGGGCGTCCCTATAAATTACCATATACACTCGATCGGACACGATGGGCGGGGTATTTATATGTACGAATAATCGTTCATTTAACCGGACACGGGAATGGATTAATAGCCACTAGAATAATTAAAACAGGGGTGAAATTATGTACAAGGACTTTTGGTATAATTGATAACAAAATATTAAAACCTTGGGTTACACTCAGTCGACATCCTGGTGTAATTATTAAACAAAGTATTAAAATCTTGTTACAGTTTAAGTCCCCAATTAGTTGGAATATTTAACTTCGGGTATAAGGATAATTTGACGAGGACACTCGCACTTTATATTTATGACTGATGGACTGTTATGGACAAAAATCAGACGGACATATTAAATAATCCAGGACAAAGGACAATTAACCCATGGGCATAAAACTAAAATCAACACGTCAAATATCATGATTACGGAAGTTTAAATAAGCATAATTCTTTTATTTCATATTTAATTTCCTTTATTTTATATTTAATTGCACTTCTAATTATCGCATTTTTATTGTTATTGTATTTAATTGCACTTTTAATTATCGTACTTTTTAATTATCGCAAGTTTATTTTATCGCACTTTTATTATTCGCAATTTCATTATTGTTATTTACTTTACGCTTTAATTTAAGTCTTGTATTTATTTTTAATATTTTACATTTGGTTTTAACTGCGACTAAAGTTTTAAAATCGACAAACCGGTCATTAAACGGTAAAAACCCCCTTTATAATAATAATATTACTTATATATATATTTGTATTTTTATAAAAGTAAACTAATATAGCGTTAAGCTTTGATTAAAAGATTCCCTGTGGAACGAACCGGACTTACTAAAAACTACACTACTGTACGATTAGGTACACTTCCTATAAGTGTTGTAGCAAGGTTTAAGTATATCCATTCTATGAATAAATAAATATCTTGTGTAAAATTGTATCGTATTTAATAGTTTTTCCTGTAAAAATATAAGCTATTTTATATACACCTCGCACGACATCAAGTTATTTTTGGCGCCGCTGCCGGGGACCTCTTAAAAGCCGGAAGCACAACGCTAATATAAAAAAAAAAGAAAAAAAAAGATTTTTAGTTTACTTTTATTAAAATTCGTTTTTATAAAAATACGTTTTAAATATTCGAAAATATTAAAAGAAAAACAAAAATATAAGTATTTTTAAGATTTTGTTAAATATTTAAGTTTTATAAAGTATCTTTATTTTTATTTTATAAAAATATAAGTCTTATTTAAATATTTGATTTTATTTAAAACATAAAAAAAAAAAAATCGCGTCGAATTTTATTTAACCTGTCATCTGAAAATTTGAACCCCGCGAGTCGCGGAGTTTTCTGCTTCGGGCACCGCAACTCGCGGAGCCGCCCTGACAGGCCAGACCAGAACCCTAATATCGCATTAATTACGAAGTATATTTTAATTTTTATTATTAACACCCTAATTAGGGATTGTTTAGTTAATTAATATTAATTAATTTAGTTTTATTTATTTAATTTGTAATATTAAGTTTATTTAGTTTTATTAATATATAAAAATTAATAGTTTTAATAAATAATTAATATAAAAATAATATTTTTATAAAAAATTGTACTTTTTACAACTTTTTGTATATTTTTATATTTTGTCCCTTTTTAATCGTTTTAGCGTAATATTTGTATTTTTAGCTCATATTTAGTTTTAAACTTAGTTTTTACCATAGTTATTTTTACTTCTAGATTTTTAGGCTTTGCCGTAAAATCCCTTAAGTGCTTTTTCTTTAGACTAAGATTTAGGTGCTTTAGAATTTTGCGACGCCTTTTTAAGTTTTAGTTTCTTTTTAAGTTATTTCCATTTGGGATTTAGTTTTTCCTGTAAGCTTTAATATTTTTAGACGACTTTTACCTATGTATCAATTATCATTCCAATTAGTAATCTCAATTTGCGATTATAATTTTAAGTTAGTTGTAGTAATAAGGTTAGGTTAGTCAAGTATTTTTAAGTTTTATAAGTTTCTTTTATTTTTCCGTCACCTTTTATTTTTCAACCATTTTTCTTTTTCGACCTTTTTTCGACGAACTCTTTTTCTTTCTTATTTCTCGCTATTCTAGTTTTAGGACATAGATTTTTATTCTACTTCTTATCTAAATTTCTTAAAATTACGAAAATTTATTTTAAGTGGTTAAATTGATAGACATCAAAATTTTCTGGTTCGTAGTAATAGTTGGATTTGTACGTGGACCGGGTTATTGGAGCCAAACAGTCCTCAATTATATTGAGACCAAACGAATCCTGCCCCTCTGCTGCATCTTTTGGCTATTCAAAACGTGGGCAAAATCAGAAAAGTCTATTGATTGGATAACTTATTATAATTTTTCTTTCCATTTAAAAACTAATAGGATATTCAGTGAATGCACCGAGCAAGACGTTCACCACCTTTTGTACGTTCACCACCTGTAACTAGATCAAGACATTTAGCAAATATAACCGCCGTTGATTTTTCTTTAGAATCGTCATCCAGTCGACCAAGTACTCCAGTTCAAATTTCCGATAATCCATTTTTTGAACCCGACCTCACAATTGAGAATCCGGAGAATATTCAGGAACGATTCATAGATCCTGAACCACTAAACTTTCCTCCGGAACCACCAATCATTCAAACAGAGATTGTTGAGGAACGAACCATTAAATCAGAATCCTCTAGTGATTCCGATTCAACAAATTCAATTATGGAGAATCTGGAACCTTTAAGTATGGAAGACCGAATGAGAGCTAAACGCACTGGCCAAGGTCACGCAATTACTCATCCAGACATTAATGCGCCAGATTATGAAATCAAAGGACAAATTCTACACATGGTGACTAATTAATGCCAATTTAGTGGTGCGCCTAAGGAAGATCCAAATGAACATTTACGTACCTTTAATAGGATTTGCACACTATTTAAAATAAGAGAAGTGGAGGATGAACAGATATATCTCATGTTATTTCCCTGGACTTTAAAGGGAGAAGCCAAAGATTGGTTGGAATCGTTACCTGAAGGGGCGATTGATACATGGGATGTTTTAGTTGAAAAATTTCTTAAACAATTCTTTCCGGCATCTAAAGCCGTAAGACTTCAAGCAGAAATTGTTACGTTCACACAGAAACCAAATGAAACTCTATATGAGGCGTGGACAAGATTTGGAAAGTTATTAAAAGGATGTCCGCAACATGGTTTAGACACCTGTCAAATAGTACAAATATTCTACCAAGGATGCGACATCACTACAAGGAAAGACATAGATATAGCAGCTGGTGGTTCTATTATGAAGAAAACCGAAACTGATGCTTACAAAATTATTGATAACACTGCTTCCCACTCACATGAGTGGCACCAAGAAAAAGATATCGTTAGATCATCTAAAGCAGCTAGAGCCGATTCTAGCCATGACTTAGATTCCATTTCCGCAAAGATAGATGCTGTCGAGAGACGAATGGAAAAGATGACTAAAGATATTCACTCAATACGAATTAGTTGTGAGCAGTGTGGAGGACCACATTTGACAAAAGATTGTCTCAGTATTGAATTAACAATGGAACAAAGAGAGAATATTTCATACATAAACCAAAGGCCTGGAAATAATTATCAGAATAATTATCAACCGCCAAGACCAATTTACAATCAAAACCAGAATTATAACAGAAATATTCCATACAACAACCAACAAGGTCCTAGCAATCAACAAGTATCCAATAATACTTACAATCAGCAAAGACCTAATTTTCAAAACAAACCACCACAACAAACCGATGATAAAAAGCCGAATTTAGAAGATATGATGACGAAGCTAGTTGAAACTCAAACGCAATTTTTCACATCTCAGAAACAAACCAATGAACAAAATGCTCAAGCATTTAGAAATCAACAAGCTTCTATTCAAAATCTGGAACAAGAAGTAAGTAACCTAGCAAGGTTAATAGGTGAAAGAAAACCGGGAAGTCTACCTAGTGATACAAATGCTAACCCCCGGAATGAAACAGCTAAAGCCATTACCACAAGAAGTGGTACAACACTTAAACCACCTGAAATACCTGTAACTTCTGATGAAGCTATTCCTACTCCACAAGAACCACAACCTGATCAAGATAAGGAAAAAGAACCGGTAGTTGAAAAGGTTAATGAAGATAACACAGCTAAGGATAAACCTTATGTTAAACCATACCAACCACCACTTCCTTACCCGAGTAAAATGAAGAAAGAGAAACTTGAAGCCGAGCAATCCAAATTCTTGGATATGTTTAAACAGATAAATGTAAATCTTCCTTTCATTGATGTGATTTCAGGAATGCCTAGATATGCTAAATTCTTGAAAGATCTAATCTCAAATAGAAAGAAAATGGAAGAACTCTCGGCTGTTACTATGAATGCTAATTGTTCAGCAGTGCTGTTAAATAAGATACCAGAAAAACTATCTGATCCAGGAAGTTTCACAATTCCATGTTTTCTGGGTAGTCTTAGTTCAATAGAAGCATTGGCAGACTTAGGTGCTAGTATAAATCTAATGCCGTATTCACTATACACTAAACTAGATCTTGGAGAATTGAAACCAACCAGAATAAGCATACAACTAGCCGATAGATCAATAAAATATCCTAGAGGGATAATGGAGAACATGCTAGTTAAAGTTGGTACTTTAGTATTTCCAGTAGATTTTGTTGTTCTGGACATGGAAGAAGATTCTCAAGTTCCTCTCATATTAGGAAGACCATTCTTAAACACGGCTAAAGCAATGATAGACGTGTTCGGTAAGAAACTGACCCTAAGTATAGAGGATGAGAGTGTTACCTTTTCAGTTGATAGAGCAATGCAACAACCACAATCTGCAGATGATACATGTTATTATATTCAAACTATAGATGCACATGCAGAATTATTAAAAGAATTTCCAGAATTACAAGGAACAGGAGAATGTTCTTTAGGAGAAGGTATTGAACCAATTGATGAAGCTGAAATGTTAGCTACACTTATAGCTAATGGATATGAACCAACAACAGAAGAAATCCAAATGCTAAAAGAAGAAGACAGATATCGATACAAATCATCGATAGAAGAACCTCCGAAATTAGAGTTAAAGCCACTTCCAAACCATTTGGAATACGCTTATTTACATGGTGAATCTGAATTACCTGTAATAATATCGTCTTCTCTTACTGAAAATGAGAAATCACAACTCATTTCTGTGTTGAAAGCTCATAAACCAGCCATTGCATGGAAGATTCATGATATTAAAGGAATAAGTCCTTCGTATTGCACACATAAAATCCTTATGGAAGAAGGTCATAAAACGTATGTGCAACGCCAACGAAGACTAAATCCTAATATGCAAGATGTAGTTAAGAAAGAGATTATTAAACTGCTAGATGCAGGTTTAATTTATCCAATTTCTGATAGTCAATGGGTAAGCCCAGTCCAATGCGTACCTAAGAAGGGTGGCATGACTGTCATTACAAATGAAAAAAATGAGCTTATTCCTACTAGGACTGTAACAGGATGGCGTGTATGTGTTGATTATAGAAAATTAAATGACGCCACCAGAAAAGATCACTTTCCCTTACCTTTCATAGATCAAATGTTGGAAAGATTAGCCGGAAACAGTTACTATTGTTTTCTAGATGGATTTTTCGGATATTTTCAAATTCCAATAGCACCCGAAGATCAAGAGAAAACCACATTCACGTGCCCTTATGGTACTTTTGCTTACAAACGCATGCCATTTGGACTTTGCAACGCCCCTGCAACCTTTCAAAGATGCATGATGGCGATTTTTCACGACATGATAGAAGAATGCATGGAAGTTTTCATGGATGACTTTTCGGTCTTCGGTGATACATTTGAAACATGTCTAGCTAATCTTGAACGAATGCTTATTAGATGCGAACAATCAAATCTAGTACTTAATTGGGAGAAATGCCATTTCATGGTTAAAGAAGGCATCGTTCTTGGACATAAAATTTCAAAAGAAGGAATTGAAGTGGATAGAGCTAAAGTAGATGTAATTGCTAAACTTCCACATCCCACCAATGTTAGAGGAGTTAGGAGTTTTCTAGGGCATGCCGGTTTTTACCGACGTTTCATAAAAGATTTTTCTAAAATTGCCACTCCTATGAATAAACTCATAGAAAAGGATGCTCCATTCATCTTTTCAGATGAGTGTATCAAATCTTTTAATATTCTTAAAGAGAAACTCACTAATGCGCCGATCATGATAACACCAAATTGGAATCTACCATTTGAACTAATGTGCGATGCAAGTGATTTTGCAATGGGAGCCGTTTTAGGACAAAGGATTGAAAAACGATTTCAACCTATATATTATGCTAGTAAGACGTTACAAGGAGCACAAACGAACTATACAACTACCGAAAAAGAACTCCTTGCTATTGTCTTTGCTTTTGACAAATTTCGATCATATCTCGTTCTAGCAAAAACGGTGGTCTATACCGACCATTCTGCTCTTAGATACCTATTTTCAAAACAAGATGCTAAACCAAGATTAATCCGTTGGATCTTACTCTTACAAGAGTTTGATATTGAAATCCGAGATAAAAGAGGAGCAGAAAATCTCGCCGCTGATCATCTTTCTCGTCTTGAAAATCCCGAATTAGAAGTTCTAAATGAATCGGCCATACAAGACAACTTTCCTGATGAATATCTATTGAAGATAGATTATAAAGAAATTCCATGGTTTGCAGACTATGCAAACTACTTAGTTTGTGGATTCCTTGAAAAAGGATTATCGTACCAAAGACGAAAGAAATTCTTCAGTGATATAAAACACTATTTTTGGGAAGATCCACATTTGTTTAAAAGTTGTCCCGATGGAATAATACGCCGATGTGTATTTGGAGATGAAGCTAGTAAAATATTAAACCATTGTCACACAGGACCAACAGGAGGGCATTATGGGCCTCAACTAACTGCAAGAAAAGTTTATGATGCTGGATTCTATTGGCCTACAATTTACAAAGACGCACACATTCTTTGCAAATCCTGTGATGCATGTCAAAGGGCCGGAAAAATAAGTCAACGTGATGAAATGCCACAAAATATCATCCAAGTATGTGAAGTATTTGACATTTGGGGTATTGACTTTATGGGTCCATTTCCAAAATCTCATAATAATCTATATATACTCGTAGCCATTGATTATGTATCTAAATGGGCGGAAGCACAAGCTCTCCCAACTAACGATGCACGAGTTGTAGTCAACTTTTTAAAACGTCTTTTTGCAAGGTTTGGAACACCGAAAGCTTTAATAAGTGATCGGGGTACTCATTTCTGTAATAATCAACTTGAGAAAGTTCTTAAAAGATATGGAGTAACTCATAAAATCTCCACCGCATATCATCCACAAACAAGTGGACAAGTTGAAAATACCAACCGAGCTTTAAAACGTATTCTAGAGAAAACCGTAGGATCAAATCCGAAGAAATGGTCCATTAAATTGGAGGATGCACTCTGGGCTTTTAGAACAACCTACAAAACTCCAATTGGAACCACACCTTTTAGACTTGTTTATGGAAAAGCATGTCATCTTCCAGTAGAAATTGAACACAAAACATTTTGGGCTTTGAAGACATGTAATCTTGATTTACATGAAGCTGGACATTTACGGTTTAGTCAACTAAACGAATTAGAAGAATTAAGACATGAAGCATACGATAATTCGTTAATCTATAAAGAAAGAACGAAGAAATGGCATGATAAAAGAATCAGAAGTTCAAAAGAATTTAAAGAAGGAGACAGAGTTCACTTAAGCGTTGCTTGTCCTCAAGCAATATCGTCTTGAAATACTAGAATCACTTCTTTATTCTTCACACTTTGTACATCAGTGATTTCTATACGGCGGTATAAACAATGGTAGTAACGATATGGTTTACAGTCCCACATGACTATAAAAATTTAGATCCATTAAGGAAATTGGATCTTTATGAAAACATTTGATCTTTTGAAAATTAAATCTAGTTTTTACCCTAGATAAGTTTTCCGGAATAACCCTTCACCGGTGTTTGCAAAATATTTTTGTGGGTTTGGTGGGTTTCAGATTTGAAAATTTTAGCTCAAAACTTGCGGTTTTGTGTCACCCACTTGCTAACCTTGTATTTGGAAAGCAACACGTCCAGTTTACTTGTCCTGTATATTACCTTTCGGTAAACTACCGTCCGGTTGTAAAGGAAAGCATTGAACAAGCAATTGTTAAGGCAATGTCCCGTGACTTGCTTTTAATTATGGTCTATAACGTGTCGGACGCAATTACTATCCTTTGTAGGAGCAATAGTAAAGCTCACCCTTATAATTTTCCGGTCTGGCACAAGGTCCTGTCTTTGACCATGCTATGCAACCACCGTTCTTACGGTTGACACCCGATTTAGTTCAGGTGACTTAATGAATTCCAGGTGAATTCCATTGAACGCATTGAAAATAGGGTTTTCAGAAAACAAATCGGTTTGTAATTTTGATCAAAATATTTTCTCGTTCAAGCTCGAGTTTAGATATCATTGAATTCCATGAGTTTGAATTCTCAATCTTTAAGGTCAATCTCTAGGATTGAGTAATATCAGGCTTTAAAAGCTGATTTTTAATCTTTAAGGAGATTATCCTTTCTGGGGATCTGATTCATTAGTCTTATCAAGCTAATTTGCATGGTGCCCCCCATTGTACGAGATAAATCCTTCTCATGGTTAGGATAAATCTGACCACTGGGCGACCCTGTTTAATGCTGAGGTCCGTGGATTTCCTGCTGATTTTAGTGATGACTTTTCTAGATTTTTCGTCAACCTACAGCTGGTCTGGACGACAACTTCTTGACCTAAATCAAGAAGCGCGTGTCTTTTTCGGAAGACTTTACTTCCTTTTAATGATGGAATTGATTCATCGTGTAGATCCATCTCTCTTACAGTAAATCAGGTAAAACAGTTTAGTTTAGTCCAAAGCAAAAGTATTTTCAGTTATTTGTTACAGATATATGTGACATATGTTTAAGATAACTTGGTAAATTTTCCCACACTTGGCTTTTATTTTCCTTTTTATCGTCCTCTATTCCATTTTAAATGAATTTTAACATTTTGGTTTGTTTCTCAATTTATGTCCTTTCTGAGGTAACAATAATTTCGGTGTTAAAACCTAGTTTTATCGTTCATAAATATGTATAAACATGATTTTGAGTTCATTTAATTGAAAATTTTGAAAAATTTTACTAGAATTGGGTAGTCAGTATATAAGACTAGGGCTGTTCTTTATTATCAGAGAGCACTAGATTCTAATACAACTACTACTTTACTAGTATTTCTAATGGTAACCAAGTGTTTAAGATAAAAATTTTAAAATCCGAAAGAATTTAACCCCTTCCCACACTTAAGATCTTGCAATGCCCTCATTTGCAAGAAATCAGTAACAATTTAAATTATTGAGGGTGATTTGTGTGAAAATGATTAAATTTTACCAAAGTTTCCCAATATATTGGCGTTTGTTTGCTGAATGATAAATGGTGCACATCATTTGTTCATTCCGTCTTGTTGTTATTTCACATATATTTTGCATCTTGTCGTCAAAATTAGTTGCTTTTGTTGAACTTAATGCCAGTCTTTGAAAATGCGTTGTTTTACCCTGTTGTGTATATAAGATAAACTGCAAACATATATACATATTTTTGAAGTTTGGTATATTACCCCACATTCAAAAATTATTAAAATCTAAGAATAAAAGTTAGAAAATTATAAAAACTATTACAATATTAACATAAGTATTAAACGTATCAACATTACAAATTACAAAATAAATAAAACTAAGTAGACTAGGGATGATACTGATACCAATAGGGGTTCCATGCATAACCATAGGTGCTATAAAATGCTTCGGCAGGGTTATACGTAGGATACGGTGGTTGCATCTCTATAGACCAGGGAGGGAATATGGGTTTTGGAGTAGGAATATAGTTTCTACCTATATGTTGGCAATGAGCTATGATTTGGTTTTGATGAACTTGTCAATCTTCAAATGCTCTCTGTCTAGCATTTTCGTACTCCTGTGAAGCTATAAACCTTTGCATTTCTTGCATTTCATTTCCCCCTCCTACATTACCTTGCTGTTGGTTTCTCTCAACCTGTGGATGTCTACCATGGTATTGTACTGCGGCGTTATTTCGCCTTTTCAAAACTTTCGCACCATGGTATACATTTAAACCTATAGTATCGCGGGGTTCTGGTTCTTCGACTAATAATCCCCCCCGACTTATATCCACACCGAGATATTCAGCAATCAAAGTAATAAAAATACCACCTCCTATTATGCTATGCGGTCTCATCCCCCTAACCATAGCTGATAAATAATAACCCACACAATAAGGTATACTTACAGCGCTTTGTGGGTCTCGAATACGCATATGGTAAAACAAATCCTGTTCATTTACCTTTTCCTTGTTCTTACCTCTTTGTGTAATCGAATTAGCTAAAAACCTATGAATCACTCTTAATTCAGCTCTATCTATATCCAAATAAGAGTAATTTCCCCCTTTGAATCGGTGATGGCTTGTCATTTGACTCCATACACCATGAGTATCAAAATTTTCATCTATCTTTCTACCATTTAGTATCAACCCTCTACAATCGGCAGATGCTAACTCCTCAGGCGTATATATACGTAAAGCCTGAGCCATGTCTAGTAAAGACATGTGGCGCATCGAACCTCCTAACAAAAATCTAATAAAAGATCGATCGGTTAAACTAGCTACCCGATCATTTAATTCTATACTACACAACAATTCTTCACACCATACTTTATATACAGGTCTACGCATGGTGAATAAACGTACCCAGTCGTTAAAAGTAGAATTACCATACCTCTGTGCAAGTAATTCCCTAATTGGCCCGGCCAATTCTACAGCTTCTAATGGTCCCCATTCTATGACCCTAGGTACCTCAACAACTTTAGAATGAAGAGTATGCAAACCCCTTTGGTATTTTGGATAATCTATCCAAAGTCTGTCAAATCTCAGGTTCGGATGCAAATCTTCCAAGTGCATATCAGAAAATGTCATGACTGGATGAGGTATATCTTGCTTGTAGTAGTTATCCACCTCCTGTTGTTCCGCATTCTCAGCAGGAGCATTGCGAGCTTGGGATGAAGATTCACCCCTTTCAGTCTGCAAAACACATCAAACACAATTTTTGTGCATCCAAATATGCATTAGTGTCAGCAAAATCATCAATCAAAATAATTACAATGACATGATCAATTTATATCAAACTTAAGCTCATTTTCACATTTTTATCAAATCTACACTTTTTCAAATAAGCATATACGAAAATGTTCGCCAAGTTCATAAGCATTCAACTCAAATAACCTGTCAAAATAATCATTACTAGCAATTAAACAAGTTTCAAATGGCATTATCTCTCAAAAATCAAGTTCATGAATTTTTAGACTTGAAAAAGTCCACCTTAATTCTCAAAATCATGTTTAGGCTCAAAGTTTGGATCATTTAACTACCTAAACATGTTACACTACTTAATTTAGCAACAATTCATGACAAAAATCGGCCATAACCTGTTTATATCAAAAAGCCCCAAATTTGCTCAAGAACACAAACCCTAGATTACTCTAAATTTGAAGTTTAAGGCTTCTAATCACGTTAAATAGCATCAATCTAGGTTATACAAGCATAATACATAAACAATTTAAGCATAATTACACTAAAAAGCAACAAAATCAAATTTGGGAAAAAATTGCTCAAGAACACTAATTTTCAGATTAAATGGTGTTTAGGTGTAGAAATTTACCGTTTTTCTTGAGTAATTCCTTGATAGCATCCTTCTCAACATGATTTTAGTAAAAGTTTTGATGATTAACGGTTAAAAATTGTGATTTTGGGAGGTTTTTTTGGGGTTTTTTCGCTGTATGTTCGCTGTATGTGTGGGTGGTAGTGTGGACTGATCTGTTCTTTACGTTTTTTTTTTTCGCTAATTAAAACAATTAAGTAATTAATTTTAAAATTTTGTTTCCCTTGTTATTTAGGACGAGGTCGTTTCGGATCGATGTCCTAGTCCGTCCTTCGACAAAATTTTAAAATTTGTCTTTTTGTAGCGATTGTTTTAAAAGCTAAGATTTTTGGGTTTTTTAATGTTTTTGGCATACTTTAATTCAATAAGTTTAAGAAAATAATGATAATAAAAGTTCTCGTCCCTCCCTCGGGTAAAGCAATTTCGGTTCAACGACCTAGTCTTCAACTTACGACGAATTTTAAAAATCATATTTTTAACTTAATGAGATAAAGTAAATTTTTGTTTTTAAATTCACACAATTTAAATATAAAATTCAAAATTAATATTAAAAATTCACACCAAACTTTAAAATTTGAAATGCATAAAATTAAAAATTCATATTTTAAAAATTAAAAATTCACACCAAACTTAATTTAAAAATTCATATTATAAATTCACACCAAACTTATATTAATTTTTCAAATATTTACAATTTTAAAAATATTGTTTTTACAAAGTTTACAATATTAATTTAAGATTTATATATTAATTTTAAAAACATGGTAAAAATAAAATTAAAAATCTTTTTGGCTTTTTATCCCACTTTAATCAATCAAATATTATCAAAAATATGCGCCCCTCTTTTCGGTAAAGTAATTTCGGTTCCAAGACCTAATTTAACTCATGACGAATTTTTGAAATATTTTGGGTTGATTGATTAAAGATATTTATACCTTAAGAATAAACGTTAAATTTCGCAGTGATGTAATAAATTTTTGTATGATATCAACAATTTCGGTCGCCAAGCCTAATTTTATTCAATACTAATTTAATACTTTATAGCGAACAAATTAGCGTTTATTATCAAAAGGTTAAAAATAAAAAAAAATAAAATAAAAACTGTACTAACTTACCTGTGAAATAGATTTCTTAGTTATATGATCTATCCCATTCATAAGATAGTCGGTTTAATTGGTTTTCCATGGCTACATAGGCGTAACCTCGAGCATTCAGTGTCTTTTCTTCTAAACATATGAACGGTCCGTCTCTGCATAAAGTAACAAATTCGGTATTTGAATAGGTTTGATTATTTGAACATTTACCTCCATGTGACCATTTTCCGCATTTGTGACATCTTTCTAGGTGTCGTGCTCTTCTTTTCGCTGCGAATTTTGATTTTCCTTTACCAAATTGTAACTTATTATCTTCGCATCTGGATTCTTTTCTAACTCCGTCCATTCTTTCTCTGATTACTGATACTATTTCACTCGGTAGTATGTCATTATTACGTTTAGTGATCAAAGCGTGTAGCATTAGACCATGGTTTAGTTCACAGGCAGTCTTCATTTTGTAAAAACCTAAAAAAATAAAAATTCAGAATGGGGGAAGAAGACTAGTTCTTTAGGGTCTGCTAGGGAAAGACCATTCGGGTTCCATTTTCGAGAACTACACGAAAACAGACAATCTAACTCTAACAGAAATACATATTATCCTTTAAAGACTTGATTCTCCCCACACTTAGTTAGCTGTGGTGTCGAAATTGTGATTAACTTCGTTGTCGACTTCCATCGAACTATCTATGTAGTGTTTAACTCTGTGACCATTAACTTTAAATTCAATCCCATTTGAATTTATCAATTCTATCGTTCCGTATGGGAAAACTCATTTGACTATGAATGGTCCAGACCATCTTGATTTCAATTTTCCAGGAAATAGCTTGAATCGTGAATTAAAAAGAAGAACTCTGTCTCCTTCTTTAAATTCTTTTGAACTTCTGATTCTTTTATCATGCCATTTCTTCGTTCTTTCTTTATAGATTAATGAATTATCGTATGCTTCATGTCTTAATTCTTCTAATTCGTTTAGTTGACTTAACCGTAGACGTCCAGCTTCATGTAAATCAAGATTACATGTCTTCAAAGCCCAAAATGCTTTGTGTTCAATTTCTACTGGAAGATGACATGCTTTTCCATAAACAAGTCTAAAAGGTGTGGTTCCAATTGGAGTTTTGTAGGCTGTTCTAAAAGCCCAGAGTGCATCCTCCAATTTAATGGACCATTCCTTCGGATTTGATCCTACGGTTTTCTCTAGAATACGTTTTAAAGCTCGGTTGGTATTTTCAACTTGTCCACTTGTTTGTGGATGATATGCGGTGGAGATTTTATGAGTTACTCCATATCTTTTAAGAACTTTCTCAAGTTGATTATTACATAAATGAGTACCCCGATCACTTATTAAAGCTTTCGGTGTTCCAAACCTTGCAAAAAGACGTTTTAAAAAGTTGACTACAACTCGTACATCGTTAGTTGGGAGAGCTTGTGCTTCCGCCCATTTAGATACATAATCAATGGCTACGAGTATATATAGATTATTATGGGATTTTGGAAATGGACCCATAAAGTCAATACCCCAAATATCAAATACTTCACATACTTGGATGACATTTTGTTTCATTTCATCACGTTGACTTATTTTTCCGGCCCTTTGACATGCATCACAGGATTTGCAAAGAAGGTGTGCGTCTTTGTAAATTGTAGGCCAATAGAATCCAGCATCATAAACTTTTCTTGCTGTTAGTTGAGGCCCATAATGCCCTCCTGTTGGTCCTGTGTGACAATGGTTTAATATTTTACTAGCTTCATCTCGAAATACACATCGGCGTATTATTCCATCGGGACAACTTTTAAACAAATGTGGATCTTCCCAAAAATAGTGTTTTATATCACTGAAGAATTTCTTTCGTCTTTGGTACGATAATCCTTTTTCAAGGAATCCACAAACTAAGTAGTTTGCATAGTCTGCAAACCATGGAATTTCTTTATAATCTATCTTCAATAGATATTCATCAGGAAAGTTGTCTTGTATGGCCGATTCATTTAGAACTTCTAATTCGGGATTTTCAAGACGAGAAAGATGATCAGCGGCGAGATTTTCTGCTCCTCTTTTATCTCGGATTTCAATATCAAACTCTTGTAAGAGTAAGATCCAACGGATTAATCTTGGTTTAGCATCTTGTTTTGAAAATAGGTATCTAAGAGCAGAATGGTCGGTATAGACCACCGTTTTTGCTAGATCGAGATATGATCGAAATTTGTCAAAAGCAAAGACAATAGCAAGGAGTTCTTTTTCGGTAGTTGTATAGTTCGTTTGTGCTCCTTGTAACGTCTTATTAGCATAATATATAGGTTGAAATCGTTTTTCAATCCTTTGTCCTAAAACGGCTCTCATTGCAAAATCACTTGCATCGCACATTAGTTCAAATGGTAGATTTCAATTTGGTGTTATCATGATCGGCGCATTAGTGAGTTTCTCTTTAAGAATATTAAAAGATTTGATACACTCATCTGAAAAGATGAATGGAGCATCTTTTTCTAGGAGTTTATTCATAGGAGTGGCAATTTTAGAAAAATCTTTTATGAAACGTCGGTAAAAACCGGCATGCCCTAGAAAACTCCTAACTCCTCTAACATTGGTGGGATGTGGAAGTTTAGCAATTACATCTACTTTAGTTCTATCCACTTCAATTCCTTCTTTTGAAATTTTATGTCCAAGAACGATGCCTTCTTTAACCATGAAATGGCATTTCTCCCAATTAAGTACTAGATTTGATTGTTCGCATCTAATAAGCATTCGTTCAAGATTAGCTAGACATGTTTCAAAACAAACCACCACAACAAACCGATGATAAAAAGCCGAATTTAGAAGATATGATGACGAAGCTAGTTGAAACTCAAACGCAATTTTTCACATCTCAGAAACAAACCAATGAACAAAATGCTCAAGCATTTAGAAATCAACAAGCTTCTATTCAAAATCTGGAACAAGAAGTAAGTAACCTAGCAAGGTTAATAGGTGAAAGAAAACCGGGAAGTCTACCTAGTGATACAAATGCTAACCCCCGGAATGAAACAGCAAAAGCCATTACCACAAGAAGTGGTACAACACTTAAACCACCTGAAATACCTGTAACTTCTGATGAAGCTATTCCTACTCCACAAGAACCACAACCTGATCATGATAAGGAAAAAGAACCGGTAGTTGAAAAGGTTAATGAAGATAACACAGCTAAGGATAAACCTTATGTTAAACCATACCAACCACCACTTCCTTACCCGAGTAAAATGAAGAAAGAGAAACTTGAAGCCGAGCAATCCAAATTCTTGGATATGTTTAAACAGATAAATGTAAATCTTCCTTTCATTGATGTGATTTCAGGAATGCCTAGATATGCTAAATTCTTGAAAGATCTAATCTCAAATAGAAAGAAAATGGAAGAACTCTCGGCTGTTACTATGAATGCTAATTGTTCAGCAGTGCTGTTAAATAAGATACCAGAAAAACTATCTGATCCAGGAAGTTTCACAATTCCATGTTTTCTGGGTAGTCTTAGTTCAATAGAAGCTATGGCAGACTTAGGTGCTAGTATAAATCTAATGCCGTATTCACTATACGCTAAACTAGATCTTGGAGAATTGAAACCAACCAGAATAAGCATACAACTAGCCGATAGATCAATAAAATATCCTAGAGGGATAATGGAGAACATGCTAGTTAAAGTTGGTACTTTAGTATTTCCAGTAGATTTTGTTGTTCTGGACATGGAAGAAGATTCTTAAGTTCCTCTCATATTAGGAAGACCATTCTTAAACACGGCTAAAGCAATGATAGACGTGTTCGGTAAGAAACTGACCCTAAGTATAGAGGATGAGAGTGTTACCTTTTCAGTTGATAGAGCAATGCAACAACCACAATCTGCAGATGATACATGTTATTATATTCAAACTATAGATGCACATGCAGAATTATTAAAAGAATTTCCAGAATTACAAGGAACAGGAGAATGTTCTTTAGGAGAAGGTAATGAACCAATTGATGAAGCTGAAATGTTAGCTACACTTATAGCTAATGGATATGAACCAACAACAGAAGAAATCCAAATGCTAAAAGAAGAAGACAGATATCGATACAAATCATCGATAGAAGAACCTCCGAAATTAGAGTTAAAGCCACTTCCAAACCATTTGGAATACGCTTATTTACATGGTGAATCTGAATTACCTGTAATAATATCGTCTTCTCTTACTGAAAATGAGAAATCACAACTCATTTCTGTGTTGAAAGCTCATAAACCAGCCATTGCATGGAAGATTCATGATATTAAAGGAATAAGTCCTTCGTATTGCACACATAAAATCCTTATGGAAGAAGGTCATAAAACGTATGTGCAACGCCACCGAAGACTAAATCCTAATATGCAAGATGTAGTTAAGAAAGAGATTATTAAACTGCTAGATGCAGGTTTAATTTATCCAATTTCTGATAGTCCATGGGTAAGCCCAGTCCAATGCGTACCTAAGAAGGGTGGCATGACTGTCATTACAAATGAAAAAAATGAGCTTATTCCTACTAGGACTGTAACAGGATGGCGTGTATGTATTGATTATAGAAAATTAAATGACGCCACCAGAAAAGATCACTTTCCCTTACCTTTCATAGATCAAATGTTGGAAAGATTAGCCGGAAACAGTTACTATTGTTTTCTAGATGGATTTTTCGGATATTTTCAAATTCCAATAGCACCCGAAGATCAAGAGAAAACCACATTCACGTGCCCTTATGGTACTTTTGCTTACAAACGCATGCCATTTGGACTTTGCAACGCCCCTGCAACCTTTCAAAGATGCATGATGGCGATTTTTCACGACATGATAGAAGAATGCATGGAAGTTTTCATGGATGACTTTTCGGTCTTCGGTGATACATTTGAAACATGTCTAGCTAATCTTGAACGAATGCTTATTAGATGCGAACAATCAAATCTAGTACTTAATTGGGAGAAATGCCATTTCATGGTTAAAGAAGGCATCGTTCTTGGACATAAAATTTCAAAAGAAGGAATTGAAGTGGATAGAACTAAAGTAGATGTAATTGCTAAACTTCCACATCCCACCAATGTTAGAGGAGTTAGGAGTTTTCTAGGGCATGCCGGTTTTTACCGACGTTTCATAAAAGATTTTTCTAAAATTGCCACTCCTATGAATAAACTCCTAGAAAAGGATGCTCCATTCATCTTTTCAGATGAGTGTATCAAATCTTTTAATATTCTTAAAGGGAAACTCACTAATGCGCCGATCATGATAACACCAAATTGGAATCTACCATTTGAACTAATGTGCGATGCAAGTGATTTTGCAATGGGAGCCGTTTTAGGACAAAGGATTGAAAAACGATTTCAACCTATATATTATGCTAGTAAGACGTTACAAGGAGCACAAACGAACTATACAACTATCGAAAAAGAACTCCTTGCTATTGTCTTTGCTTTTGACAAATTTCGATCATATCTCGTTCTAGCAAAAACGGTGGTCTATACCGACCATTCTGCTCTTAGATACCTATTTTCAAAACAAGATGCTAATCCAAGATTAATCCGTTGGATCTTACTCTTACAAGAGTTTGATATTGAAATCCGAGATAAAAGAGGAGCAGAAAATCTCGCCGCTGATCATCTTTCTCGTCTTGAAAATCCCGAATTAGAAGTTCTAAATGAATCGGCCATACAAGACAACTTTCCTGATGAATATCTATTGAAGATAGATTATAAAGAAATTCCATGTTTTGCAGACTATGCAAACTACTTAGTTTGTGGATTCCTTGAAAAAGGATTATCGTATCAAAGACGAAAGAAATTCTTCAGTGATATAAAACACTATTTTTGGGAAGATCCACATTTGTTTAAAAGTTGTCCCGATGGAATAATACGCCGATGTGTATTTCGAGATGAAGCTAGTAAAATATTAAACCATTGTCACACAGGACCAACAGGAGGGCATTATGGGCCTCAACTAACAGCAAGAAAAGTTTATGATGCTGGATTCTATTGGCCTACAATTTACAAAGACGCACACCTTCTTTGCAAATCCTGTGATGCATGTCAAAGGGCCAGAAAAATAAGTCAACGTGATGAAATGCCACAAAATGTCATCCAAGTATGTGAAGTATTTGACATTTGGGGTATTGACTTTATGGGTCCATTTCCAAAATCTCATAATAATCTATATATACTCGTAGCCATTGATTATGTATCTAAATGGGCGGAAGCACAAGCTCTCCCAACTAATGATGCACGAGTTGTAGTCAACTTTTTAAAACGTCTTTTTGCAAGGTTTGGAACACCGAAAGCTTTAATAAGTGATCGAGGTACTCATTTCTGTAATAATCAACTTGAGAAAGTTCTTAAAAGATATGGAGTAACTCATAAAATCTCCACCGCATATCATCCACAAACAAGTGGACAAGTTGAAAATACCAACCGAGCTTTAAAACGTATTCTAGAGAAAACCGTAGGATCAAATCCGAAGGAATGGTCCATTAAATTGGAGGATGCACTCTGGGCTTTTAGAACAGCCTACAAAACTCCAATTGGAACCACAACTTTTAGACTTGTTTATGGAAAAGCATGTCATCTTCCAGTAGAAATTGAACACAAAGCATTTTGGGCTTTGAAGACATGTAATCTTGATTTACATAAAGCTGGACGTCTATGGTTAAGTCAACTAAACGAATTAGAAGAATTAAGACATGAAGCATACGATAATTCGTTAATCTATAAAGAAAGAACGAAGAAATGGCATGATAAAAGAATCAGAAGTTCAAAAGAATTTAAAGAAGGAGACAGAGTTCTTCTTTTTAATTCACGATTCAAGCTATTTCCTGGAAAATTGAAATCAAGATGGTCTGGACCATTCATAGTCAAAAGAGTTTTCCCATACGGAACGATAGAATTGATAAATTCAAATGGGATTGAATTTAAAGTTAATGGTCACAGAGTTAAACACTACATAGATAGTCCGATGGAAGTCGACAACGAAGTTAATCACAATTTCGACACCACAGCTAACTAAGTGTGGGGAGAATCAAGTCTTTAAAGGATAATATGTATTTCTGTTAGAGTTAGATTGTCTGTTTTCGTGTAGTTCTCGAAAATGGAACCCGAATGGTCTTTCCCTAGCAGACCCTAAAGAACTAGTCTTCTTCCCCCATTCTGAATTTTTATTTTTTTAGGTTTTTACAAAATGAAGACTGCCTGTGAACTAAACCATGGTCTAATGCTACACGCTTTGATCACTAAATGTAATAATGACATACTACCGAGTGAAATAGTATCAGTAATCAGAGAAAGAATTGACGGAGTTAGAAAAGAATCCAGATGCGAAGATAATAAGTTACAATTTGGTAAAGGAAAATCAAAATCCGCAGCGAAAAGAAGAGCACGACACCTAGAAAGATGTCACAAATGCGGAAAATGGTCACATGGAGCTAAATGTTCAAATAACCAAACCTATTCAAATACCGAATTTGTTACTTTATGCAGAGACGGACCGTTTATATGTTTAGAAGAAAAGACACTGAATGCTCGAGGTTACGCCTATGTAGCCATGGAAAACCAATTAAACCGACTATCTTATGAATGGGATAGATCATATAACTAAGAAATCTATTTCACAGGTAAGTTTGTACAATTTTTATTTTTTTTTTTTTTATTTTTAACCTTTTGATAATAAACGCTAATTTGTTCGCTATAAAGTATTAAATTGGTATTGAATTAAATTAGGTTTGGCGACCGAAATTGTTGATATCATACAAAAATTTATTACATCACTGCGAAATTTAACGTTTATTCTTAAGGTATAAATATCTTTAATCAATCAACCCAAAATATTTCAAAAATTCGTCATGAGTTAAATTAGGTCTTGGAACCGAAATTACTTTACCGAAAAGAGGGGCGCATATTTTTGATAATATTTGATTGATTAAAGTGGGATAAAAAGCCAAAAAGATTTTTAATTTTATTTTTACCATGTTTTTAAAATTAATATATAAATCTTAAATTAATATTGTAAACTTTGTAAAAACAATATTTTTAAAATTGTAAATATTTGAAAAATTAATATAAGTTTGGTGTGAATTTATAATATGAATTTTTAAATTAAGTTTGGTGTGAATTTTTAATTTTTAAAATATGAATTTTTAATTTTATGCATTTCAAATTTTAAAGTTTGGTGTGAATTTTTAATATTAATTTTGAATTTTATATTTAAATTGTGTGAATTTAAAAACAAAAATTTACTTTATCTCATTAAGTTAAAAATATGATTTTTAAAATTCGTCGTAAGTTGAAGACTAGGTTGTTGAACAGAAATTGCTTTACCCGAGGGAGGGACGAGAACTTTTATTATCATTATTTTCTTAAACTTATTGAATTAAAGTATGCCAAAAACATTAAAAAACCCAAAAATCTTAGCTTTTAAAACAATCGCTACAAAAAGACAAATTTTAAAATTTTGTCGAAGGACGGACTAGGACATCGATCCGAAACGACCTCGTCCTAAATAACAAGGGAAACAAAATTTTAAAATTAATTACTTAATTGTTTTAATTAGCGAAAAAAAAAAACGTAAAGAACAGATCAGTCCACACTACCACCCACACATACAGCGAACATACAGCGAAAAAACCCCAAAAAAACCTCCCAAAATCACAATTTTTAACCGTTAATCATCAAAACTTTTACTAAAATCATGTTGAGAAGGATGCTATCAAGGAATTACTCAAGAAAAACGGTAAATTTCTACACCTAAACACCATTTAATCTGAAAATTAGTGTTCTTGAGCAATTTTTTCCCAAATTTGATTTTGTTGCTTTTTAGTGTAATTATGCTTAAATTGTTTATGTATTATGCTTGTATAACCTAGATTGATGCTATTTAACGTGATTAGAAGCCTTAAACTTCAAATTTAGAGTAATCTAGGGTTTGTGTTCTTGAGCAAATTTGGGGCTTTTTGATATAAACAGGTTATGGCCGATTTTTGTCATGAATTGTTGCTAAATTAAGTAGTGTAACATGTTTAGATAGTTAAATGATCCAAACTTTGAGCCTAAACATGATTTTGAGAATTAAAGTGGACTTTTTCAAGTCTAAAAATTCATGAACTTGATTTTTGAGAGATAATGCCATTTGAAACTTGTTTAATTGCTAGTAATGATTATTTTGACAGGTTATTTGAGTTGAATGCTTATGAACTTGGCGAACATTTTCGTATATGCTTATTTGAAAAAGTGTAGATTTTATAAAAATGTGAAAATGAGCTTAAGTTTGATATAAATTGATCATGTCATTGTAATTATTTTGATTGATGATTTTGCTGACACTAATGCATATTTGGATGCACAAAAATTGTGTTTGATGTGTTTTGCAGACTGAAAGGGGTGAATCTTCATCCCAAGCTCGAAATGCTCCTGCTGAGAATGCGGAACAACAGGAGGTGGATAACTACTACAAGCAAGATATACCTCATCCAGTCATGACATTTTCTGATATGCACTTGGAAGATTTGCATCTGAACCTGAGATTTGACAGACTTTGGATAGATTATCCAAAATACCAAAGGGGTTTGCATACTCTTCATTCTAAAGTTGTTGAGGTACCTAGGGTCATAGAATGGGGACCATTAGAAGCTGTAGAATTGGCCGGGCCAATTAGGGAATTACTTGCACAGAGGTATGGTAATTCTACTTTTAACGACTGGGTACGTTTATTCACCATGCGTAGACCTGTATATAAAGTATGGTGTGAAGAATTGTTGTGTAGTATAGAATTAAATGATCGGGTAGCTAGTTTAACCGATCGATCTTTTATTAGATTTTTGTTAGGAGGTTCGATGCGCCACATGTCTTTACTAGACATGGCTCAGGCTTTACGTATATATACGCCTGAGGAGTTAGCATCTGCCGATTGTAGAGGGTTGATACTAAATGGTAGAAAGATAGATGAAAATTTTGATACTCATGGTGTATGGAGTCAAATGACAAGCCATCACCGATTCAAAGGGGGAAATTACTCTTATTTGGATATAGATAGAGCTGAATTAAGAGTGATTCATAGGTTTTTAGCTAATTCGATTACACAAAGAGGTAAGAACAAGGAAAAGGTAAATGAACAGGATTTGTTTTACCATATGTGTATTCGAGACCCACAAAGCGTTGTAAGTATACCTTATTGTGTGGGTTATTATTTATCAGCTAATGTTAGGGGATGAGACCGCATAGCATAATAGGAGGTGGTATTTTTATTACTTTGATTGCTGAATATCTCGGTGTGGATATAAGTCGGGGGGGATTATTAGTCGAAGAACCAGAACCCCGCGATACTATAGGTTTAAATGTATACCATGGTGCGAAAGTTTTGAAAAGGCGAAATAACGCCGCAGTACAATACCATGGTAGACATCCACAGGTTGAGAGAAACCAACAGCAAGGTAATGTAGGAGGGGGAAATGAAATGCAAGAAATGCAAAGGTTTATAGCTTCACAGGAGTACGAAAATGCTAGACAGAGAGCATTTGAAGATTGGCAAGTTCATCAAAACCAAATCATAGCTCATTGCCAACATATAGGTAGAAACTATATTCCTACTCCAAAACCCATATTCCCTCCCTGGTCTATAGAGATGCAACCACCGTATCCTACGTATAACCCTGCCGAAGCATTTTATAGCACCTATGGTTATGCATGGAACCCCTATTGGTATCAGTATCATCCCTAGTCTACTTAGTTTTATTTATTTTGTAATTTGTAATGTTGATACGTTTAATACTTTTGTTAATATTGTAATAGTTTTTATAATTTTCTAACTTTTATTCTTAGATTTTAATAATTTTTGAATGTGGGGTAATATACCAAACTTCAAAAATATGTATATATGTTTGCAGTTTATCTTATGTACACAACAGGGTAAAAACAACGCATTTTCAAAGACTGGCATTAAGTTCAGCAAAAGCAACTAATTTTGACGACAAGATGCAAAATATATGTGAAATAACAACAAGACAGAATGAACAAATGATGTGCACCATTTATCATTCAGCAAACAAACGCCAATATATTGGGAAACTTTGGTAAAATTTAATCATTTTCACACAAATCACCCTCAATAATTTAAATTGTTACTGATTTCTTGCAAATGAGGGCATTGCAAGATCTTAAGTGTGGGAAGGGGTTAAATTCTTTCGGATTTTAAAATTTTTATCTTAAACACTTGGTTACCATTAGAAATACTAGTAAAGTAGTATATGTATTAGAATCTAGTGCTCTCTGATAATAAAGAACAGCCCTAGTCTTATATACTGACTACCCAATTCTAGTAAAATTTTTCAAAATTTTCAATTAAATGAACTCAAAATCATGTTTATACATATTTATGAACGATAAAACTAGGTTTTAACACCGAAATTATTGTTACCTCAGAAAGGACATAAATTGAGAAACAAACCAAAATGTTAAAATTCATTTAAAATGGAATAGAGGACGATAAAAAGGAAAATAAAAGCCAAGTGTGGGAAAATTTACCAAGTTATCTTAAACATATGTCACATATATCTGTAACAAATAACTGAAAATACTTTTGCTTTGGACTAAACTAAACTGTTTTACCTGATTTACTGTAAGAGAGATGGATCTACACGATGAATCAATTCCATCATTAAAAGGAAGTAAAGTCTTCCGAAAAAGACACGCGCTTCTTGATTTAGGTCAAGAAGTTGTCGTCCAGACCAGCTGTAGGTTGGCGAAAAATCTAGAAAAGTCATCACTAAAATCAGCAGGAAATCCACGGACCTCAGCATTAAACAGGGTTGCCCAGTGGTCAGATTTATCCTAACCATGAGAAGGATTTATCTCGTACAATGGGGGGCACCATGCAAATTAGCTTGATAAGACTAATGAATCAGATCCCCAGAAAGGATAATCTCCTTAAAGATTAAAAATCAGCTTTTAAAGCCTGATATTACTCAATCCTAGAGATTGACCTTAAAGATTGAGAATTCAAACTCATGGAATTCAATGATATCTAAACTCGAGCTTGAACGAGAAAATATTTTGATCAAAATTACAAACCGATTTGTTTTCTGAAAACCCTATTTTCAATGCGTTCATTACCATTGAACGTAAAATCCTAGGAATTCACCTGGAATTCATTAGGTCACCTGAACTAAATCGGGTGTCAACCGTAAGAACGGTGGTTGCATAGCATGGTCAAAGACAGGACCTTGTGCCAGACCGGAAAATTATAAGGGTGAGCTTTACTATTGCTCCTACAAAGGATAGTAATTGCGTCCGACACGTTATAGACCATAATTAAAAGCAAGTCACGGGACATTGCCTTAACAGTTGCTTGTTCAACGCTTTCCTTTACAACCGGACGGTAGTTTACCGAAAGGTAATATACGGGACAAGTAAACTGGACGTGTTGCTTTCCAAATACAAGGTTAGCAAGTGGGTGACACAAAACCGCAAGTTTTGAGCTAAAATTTTCAAATCTGAAACCCACCAAACCCACAAAAATATTTTGCAAACACCGGTGAAGGGTTATTCCGGAAAACTTATCTAGGGTAAAAACTAGATTTAATTTTCAAAAGATCAAATGTTTTCATAAAGATCCAATTTCCTTAATGGATCTAAATTTTTATAGTCATGTGGGACTGTAAACCATATCGTTACTACCATTGTTTATACCGCCGTATAGAAATCACTGATGTACAAAGTGTGAAGAATAAAGAAGTGATTCTAGTATTTCAAGACGATATTGCTTGAGGACAAGCAACGCTTAAGTGTGGGAATATTTGATAATGCTAAAAACGAACATATATTTCATAGCATTATTCCTCAAGAAAGACAAGCTTTTAGTTGCAATTGTTCTATTTACAAGTGATATTCGTTTAAATGATAAAAGGTGAAGACAAAAGACAGATTTGACGAATTGCAGACACAAACGACCAAAAAGCTCAAAAGTACAAAAGACAATCAAAGAGGTTCCAATTATTGATAAGAAACGTCTCGAAATTACAAGAGTACAAGATTCAAAACGCAAAGTACAAGATATTAAATTATACGCAAGGACGTTCGAAAATCCGGAACTGGGACCAGAGTCAACTCTCAACGCTCGACGCAATGGACTAAAAATTACAAGTCAACTATGCACATAAATATAATATAATATTTAAATAATTCTTATAATTATTTATATATTATATAAATAAAATAAACCGTCGGCAAGAAAGACTCCAAAATGGAGTGAGCTGTATTTACAAACTCCGCGACTCGCGGAGTTTGAAGGCAAAAAGGGCCGCGAGTCGCGGAGTATACCTGAACTCAATTTCCTATAAAGCCAACCGAATTCTGATCATTTTTCACACTCATATATCCATCTCTCTATCTATATACGTAAATATTTATATTTATATTTTAATTTTAATTTTAATTTTAATTCTAATAATAAGGGTATGTTAGCGAATATTGTAAGGGTGTAAGTCGAAATTCTGTCCCTGTAACGCTACGCTATTTTTAATCATTGTAAGTTATGTTCAACCTTTTTAATTTAATGTCTCGTAGCTAAGTTATTATTATGCTTATTTAATCCGAAGTAATCATGATGTTGGGCTAATTACTAAAATTGGGTAATTGGGCTTTGTATCATAATTGGAGTTTGGACAAAAGAACGACACTTGTGGAAATTAGACTATGGTCTATTAATGGGCTTTATATTTGTTTAACTAAATGATAGTTTGTTAATGTTAATATAAAGATTTACAATTGGGCGTCCCTATAAATTACCATATACACTCGATCGGACACGATGGGCGGGGTATTTATATGTACGAATAATCGTTCATTTAACCGGACACGGGAATGGATTAATAGCCACTAGAATAATTAAAACAGGGGTGAAATTATGTACAAGGACTTTTGGTATAATTGATAACAAAATATTAAAACCTTGGGTTACACTCAGTCGACATCCTGGTGTAATTATTAAACAAAGTATTAAAATCTTGTTACAGTTTAAGTCCCCAATTAGTTGGAATATTTAACTTCGGGTATAAGGATAATTTGACGAGGACACTCGCACTTTATATTTATGACTGATGGACTGTTATGGACAAAAACCAGACGGACATATTAAATAATCCAGGACAAAGGACAATTAACCCATGGGCATAAAACTAAAATCAACACGTCAAACATCATGATTACGGAAGTTTAAATAAGCATAATTCTTTTATTTCATATTTAATTTCCTTTATTTTATATTTAATTGCACTTCTAATTATCGCATTTTTATTGTTATTGTATTTAATTGCACTTTTAATTATCGTACTTTTTAATTATCGCAAGTTTATTTTATCGCACTTTTATTATTCGCAATTTCATTATTGTTATTTACTTTACGCTTTAATTTAAGTCTTGTATTTATTTTTAATATTTTACATCTGGTTTTAACTGCGACTAAAGTTTTAAAATCGACAAACCGGTCATTAAACGGTAAAAACCCCCCTTTATAATAATAATATTACTTATATATATATTTGTATTTTTATAAAAGTAAACTAATATAGCGTTAAGCTTTGATTAAAAGATTCCCTGTGGAACGAACCGGACTTACTAAAAACTACACTACTGTACGATTAGGTACACTGCCTATAAGTGTTGTAGCAAGGTTTAAGTATATTCATTCTATGAATAAATAAATATCTTGTGTAAAATTGTATCGTATTTAATAGTTTTTCCTGTAAAAATATAAGCTATTTTATATACACCTCGCACGGCATCACATACATGAGAATAAACATGCTTAAAAGTGTCAACCAAAAGGTTGGTGAGTTCATAGGTTTATCATAACAATCATTTCAATATATTAATAGACCACAAGATTTCCGTTTATAAATATATGTACACTCGCAAGTGTATAAAAGTATTCTATAAGTTGTAGGCACCCGGTAAAAAGCCTTAACGTTCATGTTTTACCCTCTGAAGTACACCAGATCAGGTGTGTTTAAAATAACCTCGAAGTACTAAAGCATCACATAGTCAGTATGGGGTTTGTCAGGCCCAATAGATCTATCTTTAGGATTCGCGCCTACCGTACATAGACAAGTAGTTTAATGTTACCAAACTAAGGGTATATTTCTGGTTTAAACCCACATAGAATTAGTTTTAGTACTTGTGCCTATTTCGTAAAACATTTATAAAACAGCGCATGTATTCTCAGCCCAAAATTATATATAAAAAGTGATTAATGAAACTCACCATACTGTATTTTGTAGTAAAAATACGTATGACGTCATTGAACAAGTGTAGGGTTGATCTCAGATTCATGAACCTATATCATTTATATATATTAACACATATAATTGTATGTGAATCAATTTATATATATATATATATATATATATATATATATATATATATATATATATATATATATATATATATATATATATTTTGGTGGTAACACTTTTACATTAATAACTTATAGGTTTTATTATTTAATTAAATATATTCATTATATATATTTTAAATAAGTATATTATTAATATAGTTAAGTTATTAGTAACAAAAAAAATCATTTATTTGTTAAATTAATACTGGTAATAATACTAGATTGAGAATAGTAATAATAATGATAGTAATAATAAAATGTTAATTTTTAAATTGATAATTTTACTAATAACTTTAATAAAAATGATAACTTTACTAAAAATGGTTCTTTTAATACTAATATAGTTGTAATAATAATAATAATGATACTAGTAGTAGTA